>NC_133325.1:14948326-15248326 GCF_042186555.1 Aquarana catesbeiana | reverse complement strand
TCTAGCATTGAATGTTCTTGGGGCATTTCCCTCTAGGATTGAATGTTCTTGGGCATTTCCCTCTAGCATTGAATGTTCTTGGGGCATTTCCCTCTAGCATTGAATGTTCTTGGGACATTTCCCTCTAGCATTGAATGTTCTTGGGGCATTTCCCCCTAGTATTGAATGTTCTTGGGGCATTTCCCCCTAGCATTGAATGTTCTTGGGGCATTTCCCTCTAGCATTGAATGTTCTTGGGACATTTCCCTCTAGCATTGAATGTTCTTGGGGCATTTCCCCCTAGTATTGAATGTTCTTGGGGCATTTCCCTCTAGCATTGAATGTTCTTGGGGCATTTCCCCCTAGCATTGAATGTTCTTGGGGCATTTCCCCCTAGTATTGAATGTTCTTGGGGCATTTCCCTCTAGCATTGAATGTTCTTGGGGCATTTCCCTCTAGCATTGAATGTTCTTGGGACATTTCCCTCTAGCATTGAATGTTCTTTGGACATTTCCCCCTAGGATTGAATGTTCTTGGGGCATTTCCCCCTAGCATTGAATGTTCTTGGGGCATTTCCCTCTAGCATTGAATGTTCTTGGGGCATTTCCCCCTAGGATTGAATGTTCTTGGGGCATTTCCCTCTAGCATTGAATGTTCTTGGGGCATTTCCCTCTAGCATTGAATGTTCTTGGGGCATTTCCCTCTAGCATTGAATGTTCTTGGGGCATTTCCCCCTAGCATTGAATGTTCTTGGGGCATTTCCCTCTAGCATTGAATGTTCTTGGGACATTTCCCCCTAGCATTGAATGTTCTTGGGGCATTTCCCCCTAGCATTGAATGTTCTTGGGGCATTTCCCTCTAGCATTGAATGTTCTTGGGGCATTTCCCTCTAGCATTGAATGTTCTTGGGACATTTCCCCCTAGGATTGAATGTTCTTGGGGCATTTCCCTCTAGCATTGAATGTTCTTGGGGCATTTCCCCCTAACATTGAATGTTCTTGGGACATTTCCCCCTAGGATTGAATGTTCTTGGGGCATTTCCCCCTAACATTGAATGTTCTTGGGACATTTCCCCCTAGGATTGAATGTTCTTGGGGCATTTCCCTCTAGCATTGAATGTTCTTGGGCATTTCCCTCTAGCATTGAATGTTCTTGGGGCATTTCCCTCTAGCATTGAATGTTCTTGGGGCATTTCCCTCTAGCATTGAATGTTCTTGGGGCATTTCCCCCTAGCATTGAATGTTCTTGGGGCATTTCCCCCTAGCATTGAATGTTCTTGGGGCATTTCCCTCTAGCATTGAATGTTCTTGGGACATTTCCCTCTAGCATTGAATGTTCTTGGGCATTTCCCTCTAGCATTGAATGTTCTTGGGGCATTTCCCTCTAGCATTGAATGTTCTTGGGGCATTTCCCTCTAGCATTGAATGTTCTTGGGGCATTTCCCCCTAGTATTGAATGTTCTTGGGGCATTTCCCCCTAGCATTGAATGTTCTTGGGGCATTTCCCTCTAGCATTGAATGTTCTTGGGACATTTTCCTCTAGCATTGAATGTTCTTGGGGCATTTCCCCCTAGCATTGAATGTTCTTGGGGCATTTCCCTCTAGCATTGAATGTTCTTGGGGCATTTCCCTCTAGCATTGAATGTTCTTGGGGCATTTCCCTCTAGCATTGAATGTTCTTGGGGCATTTCCCCCTAACATTGAATGTTCTTGGGACATTTCCCCCTAGGATTGAATGTTCTTGGGGCATTTCCCCCTAACATTGAATGTTCTTGGGACATTTCCCCCTAGGATTGAATGTTCTTGGGGCATTTCCCTCTAGCATTGAATGTTCTTGGGGCATTTCCCTCTAGCATTGAATGTTCTTGGGGCATTTCCCTCTAGCATTGAATGTTCTTGGGGCATTTCCCCCTAGCATTGAATGTTCTTGGGGCATTTCCCCCTAGCATTGAATGTTCTTGGGGCATTTCCCTCTAGCATTGAATGTTCTTGGGGCATTTCCCTCTAGCATTGAATGTTCTTGGGGCATTTCCCTCTAGCATTGAATGTTCTTGGGGCATTTCCCCCTAGTATTGAATGTTCTTGGGGCATTTCCCCCTAGCATTGAATGTTCTTGGGGCATTTCCCTCTAGCATTGAATGTTCTTGGGACATTTCCCTCTAGCATTGAATGTTCTTGGGGCATTTCCCTCTAGCATTGAATGTTCTTGGGGCATTTCCCTCTAGCATTGAATGTTCTTGGGGCATTTCCCTCTAGCATTGAATGTTCTTGGGGCATTTCCCTCTAGCATTGAATGTTCTTAGGGCATTTCCCTCTAGCATTGAATGTTCTTGGGGCATTTCCCCCTAGCATTGAATGTTCTTGGGGCATTTCCCCCTAGTATTGAATGTTCTTGGGGCATTTCCCTCTAGCATTGAATGTTCTTGGGGCATTTCCCTCTAGCATTGAATGTTCTTTGGACATTTCCCCCTAGGATTGAATGTTCTTGGGGCATTTCCCCCTAGCATTGAATGTTCTTGGGGCATTTCCCTCTAGCATTGAATGTTCTTTGGACATTTCCCCCTAGGATTGAATGTTCTTGGGGCATTTCCCTCTAGCATTGAATGTTCTTGGGGCATTTCCCCCTAGGATTGAATGTTCTTGGGGCATTTCCCTCTACCATTGAATGTTCTTGGGGCATTTCCCCCTAACATTGAATGTTCTTGGGGCATTTCCCCCTAGGATTGAATGTTCTTGGGGCATTACCCTCTAGCATTGAATGTTCTTGGGCATTTCCCCCTAGGATTGAATGTTCTTGGGGCATTTCCCTCTAGCATTGAATGTTCTTGGGCATTTCCCTCTAGCATTGAATGTTCTTGGGGCATTTCCCTCTAGCATTGAATGTTCTTGGGGCATTTCCCTCTAGCATTGAATGTTCTTGGGGCATTTCCCCCTAGCATTGAATGTTCTTGGGGCATTTCCCCCTAGCATTGAATGTTCTTGGGGCATTTCCCTCTAGCATTGAATGTTCTTGGGACATTTCCCTCTAGCATTGAATGTTCTTGGGCATTTCCCTCTAGCATTGAATGTTCTTGGGGCATTTCCCCCTAACATTGAATGTTCTTGGGACATTTCCCCCTAGGATTGAATGTTCTTGGGGCATTTCCCTCTAGCATTGAATGTTCTTGGGCATTTCCCTCTAGCATTGAATGTTCTTGGGGCATTTCCCTCTAGCATTGAATGTTCTTGGGGCATTTCCCTCTAGCATTGAATGTTCTTGGGGCATTTCCCCCTAGCATTGAATGTTCTTGGGGCATTTCCCCCTAGCATTGAATGTTCTTGGGGCATTTCCCTCTAGCATTGAATGTTCTTGGGACATTTCCCTCTAGCATTGAATGTTCTTGGGCATTTCCCTCTAGCATTGAATGTTCTTGGGGCATTTCCCTCTAGCATTGAATGTTCTTGGGGCATTTCCCTCTAGCATTGAATGTTCTTGGGGCATTTCCCCCTAGTATTGAATGTTCTTGGGGCATTTCCCCCTAGCATTGAATGTTCTTGGGGCATTTCCCTCTAGCATTGAATGTTCTTGGGACATTTCCCTCTAGCATTGAATGTTCTTGGGGCATTTCCCCCTAGTATTGAATGTTCTTGGGGCATTTCCCTCTAGCATTGAATGTTCTTGGGGCATTTCCCTCTAGCATTGAATGTTCTTGGGGCATTTCCCTCTAGCATTGAATGTTCTTGGGGCATTTCCCCCTAACATTGAATGTTCTTGGGACATTTCCCCCTAGGATTGAATGTTCTTGGGGCATTTCCCCCTAACATTGAATGTTCTTGGGACATTTCCCCCTAGGATTGAATGTTCTTGGGGCATTTCCCTCTAGCATTGAATGTTCTTGGGGCATTTCCCTCTAGCATTGAATGTTCTTGGGGCATTTCCCTCTAGCATTGAATGTTCTTGGGGCATTTCCCCCTAGCATTGAATGTTCTTGGGGCATTTCCCCCTAGCATTGAATGTTCTTGGGGCATTTCCCTCTAGCATTGAATGTTCTTGGGGCATTTCCCTCTAGCATTGAATGTTCTTGGGGCATTTCCCTCTAGCATTGAATGTTCTTGGGGCATTTCCCCCTAGTATTGAATGTTCTTGGGGCATTTCCCCCTAGCATTGAATGTTCTTGGGGCATTTCCCTCTAGCATTGAATGTTCTTGGGACATTTCCCTCTAGCATTGAATGTTCTTGGGGCATTTCCCTCTAGCATTGAATGTTCTTGGGGCATTTCCCTCTAGCATTGAATGTTCTTGGGGCATTTCCCTCTAGCATTGAATGTTCTTGGGGCATTTCCCTCTAGCATTGAATGTTCTTGGGGCATTTCCCTCTAGCATTGAATGTTCTTAGGGCATTTCCCTCTAGCATTGAATGTTCTTGGGGCATTTCCCCCTAGCATTGAATGTTCTTGGGGCATTTCCCCCTAGCATTGAATGTTCTTGGGGCATTTCCCTCTAGCATTGAATGTTCTTTGGACATTTCCCCCTAGGATTGAATGTTCTTGGGGCATTTCCCCCTAGCATTGAATGTTCTTGGGGCATTTCCCTCTAGCATTGAATGTTCTTTGGACATTTCCCCCTAGGATTGAATGTTCTTGGGGCATTTCCCCCTAGCATTGAATGTTCTTGGGGCATTTCCCTCTAGCATTGAATGTTCTTGGGGCATTTCCCCCTAGGATTGAATGTTCTTGGGGCATTTCCCTCTAGCATTGAATGTTCTTGGGGCATTTCCCCCTAACATTGAATGTTCTTGGGGCATTTCCCCCTAGCATTGAATGTTCTTGGGGCATTTCCCTCTAGCATTGAATGTTCTTGGGGCATTTCCCTCTAGCATTGAATGTTCTTGGGGCATTTCCCCCTAGCATTGAATGTTCTTGGGGCATTTCCCCCTAGTATTGAATGTTCTTGCGGCATTTCCCCCTAGCATTGAATGTTCTTGGGACATTTCCCTCTAGCATTGAATGTTCTTGGGGCATTTCCCCCTAGTATTGAATGTTCTTGGGGCATTTCCCTCTAGCATTGAATGTTCTTGGGGCATTTCCCCCTAGTATTGAATGTTCTTGGGGCATTTCCCTCTAGCATTGAATGTTCTTGGGGCATTTCCCTCTAGCATTGAATGTTCTTTGGACATTTCCCCCTAGGATTGAATGTTCTTGGGGCATTTCCCCCTAGCATTGAATGTTCTTGGGGCATTTCCCTCTAGCATTGAATGTTCTTGGGGCATTTCCCCCTAGGATTGAATGTTCTTGGGGCATTTCCCTCTAGCATTGAATGTTCTTGGGGCATTTCCCCCTAACATTGAATGTTCTTGGGGCATTTCCCCCTAGGATTGAATGTTCTTGGGGCATTTCCCTCTAGCATTGAATGTTCTTGGGGCATTTCCCTCTAGCATTGAATGTTCTTGGGGCATTTCCCCCTAACATTGAATGTTCTTGGGGCATTTCCCCCTAGGATTGAATGTTCTTGGGGCATTTCCCTCTAGCATTGAATGTTCTTGGGACATTTCCCTCTAGCATTGAATGTTCTTGGGGCATTTCCCCCTAGCATTGAATGTTCTTGGGGCATTTCCCTCTAGCATTGAATGTTCTTGGGACATTTCCCTCTAGCATTGAATGTTCTTGGGGCATTTCCCTCTAGCATTGAATGTTCTTGGGGCATTTCCCCCTAGCATTGAATGTTCTTGGGGCATTTCCCTCTAGCATTGAATGTTCTTTGGACATTTCCCCCTAGGATTGAATGTTCTTGGGGCATTTCCCCCTAGCATTGAATGTTCTTGGGGCATTTCCCTCTAGCATTGAATGTTCTTGGGACATTTCCCCCTAGGATTGAATGTTCTTGGGGCATTTCCCTCTAGCATTGAATGTTCTTGGGGCATTTCCCCCTAACATTGAATGTTCTTGGGACATTTCCCCCTAGGATTGAATGTTCTTGGGGCATTTCCCTCTAGCATTGAATGTTCTTGGGCATTTCCCTCTAGCATTGAATGTTCTTGGGGCATTTCCCTCTAGTATTGAATGTTCTTGGGGCATTTCCCTCTAGCATTGAATGTTCTTGGGACATTTCCCCCTAGGATTGAATGTTCTTGGGGCATTTCCCTCTAGCATTGAATGTTCTTGGGCATTTCCCTCTAGCATTGAATGTTCTTGGGCATTTCCCCCTAACATTGAATGTTCTTGGGACATTTCCCCCTAGGATTGAATGTTCTTGGGGCATTTCCCTCTAGCATTGAATGTTCTTGGGGCATTTCCCTCTAGCATTGAATGTTCTTGGGGCATTTCCTTCTAGCATTGAATGTTCTTAGGGCATTTCCCTCTAGCATTGAATGTTCTTGGGGCATTTCCCCCTAGTATTGAATGTTCTTGGGGCATTTCCCTCTAGCATTGAATGTTCTTGGGGCATTTCCCTCTAGCATTGAATGTTCTTGGGGCATTTCCCTCTAGCATTGAATGTTCTTGGGGCATTTCCCCCTAGCATTGAATGTTCTTGGGGCATTTCCCCCTAGGATTGAATGTTCTTGGGACATTTCCCCCTAGGATTGAATGTTCTTGGGGCATTTCCCCCTAGGATTGAATGTTCTTGGGGCATTTCCCTCTAGCATTGAATGTTCTTGGGGCATTTCCCCCTAACATTGAATGTTCTTGGGGCATTTCCCCCTAGGATTGAATGTTCTTGGGGCATTTCCCTCTAGCATTGAATGTTCTTGGGGCATTTCCCTCTAGCATTGAATGTTCTTGGGCATTTCCCTCTAGCATTGAATGTTCTTGGGGCATTTCCCTCTAGCATTGAATGTTCTTGGGACATTTCCCTCTAGCATTGAATGTTCTTGGGGCATTTCCCCCTAGCATTGAATGTTCTTGGGGCATTTCCCTCTAGCATTGAATGTTCTTTGGACATTTCCCCCTAGGATTGAATGTTCTTGGGGCATTTCCCCCTAGCATTGAATGTTCTTGGGGCATTTCCCTCTAGCATTGAATGTTCTTGGGGCATTTCCCCCTAGGATTGAATGTTCTTGGGACATTTCCCCCTAGCATTGAATGTTCTTGGGGCATTTCCCCCTAACATTGAATGTTCTTGGGGCATTTCCCCCTAGGATTGAATGTTCTTGGGGCATTTCCCTCTAGCATTGAATGTTCTTGGGGCATTTCCCTCTAGCATTGAATGTTCTTGGGACATTTCCCTCTAGCATTGAATGTTCTTGGGGCATTTCCCCCTAGCATTGAATGTTCTTGGGGCATTTCCCTCTAGCATTGAATGTTCTTGGGGCATTTCCCCCTAACATTGAATGTTCTTGGGGCATTTCCCCCTAGGATTGAATGTTCTTGGGGCATTTCCCTCTAGCATTGAATGTTCTTGGGGCATTTCCCTCTAGCATTGAATGTTCTTGGGCATTTCCCTCTAGCATTGAATGTTCTTGGGGCATTTCCCTCTAGCATTGAATGTTCTTGGGACATTTCCCTCTAGCATTGAATGTTCTTGGGGCATTTCCCCCTAGCATTGAATGTTCTTGGGGCATTTCCCTCTAGCATTGAATGTTCTTTGGACATTTCCCCCTAGGATTGAATGTTCTTGGGGCATTTCCCCCTAGGATTGAATGTTCTTGGGGCATTTCCCTCTAGCATTGAATGTTCTTGGGGCATTTCCCTCTAGCATTGAATGTTCTTGGGGCATTTCCCTCTAGCATTGAATGTTCTTGGGGCATTTCCCTCTAGCATTGAATGTTCTTTGGACATTTCCCTCTAGCATTGAATGTTCTTGGGGCATTTCCCTCTAGCATTGAATGTTCTTGGGGCATTTCCCTCTAGCATTGAATGTTCTTTGGACATTTCCCCCTAGGATTGAATGTTCTTGGGGCATTTCCCCCTAGCATTGAATGTTCTTGGGGCATTTCCCCCTAGCATTGAATGTTCTTGGGGCATTTCCCCCTAGCATTGAATGTTCTTGGGGCATTTCCCCCTAGGATTGAATGTTTTTGGGGCATTTCCCTCTAGCATTGAATGTTCTTGGGGCATTTCCCCCTAGCATTGAATGTTCTTGGGGCATTTCCCTCCTAGGATTGAATGTTCTGGGAGTATTTCCTCCTAGGATTGAACGTTCTTAGGGTATTTCCTCCTAGGATTAAATGTTTCTTAGGGTAATTTCTCATGTGATAAAATTATTTCAGGAATATCACTTCTGATCAAATGTTCTTGGGCATTTCCTCTGAATGTTCTTGGGCATTTCCCCCTAGGATTGAATGTTCTTGGGATATTTTTGTTTTTTGGGCATTTTCACCTAGGATCAAATGTTCTTACGGAATTTGCTCTCATCACTAAATTCCGAAATGAGTGTTCTTAGGGCATTTCCTCCCAGGATTGAGTGCTCTTGGTTCATTTATTCCTACTAGGATTGAATGTTCTTGGGGCATTTCCCCCTAGTATTGAATGTTCTTGTGGCATTTCCCTCTAGCATTGAATGTTCTTGGGGCATTTCCCCCTAGTATTGAATGTTCTTGGGGCATTTCCTTCTAGCATTGAATGTTCTTGGGGCATTTCCCTCTAGCATTGAATGTTCTTGGGGTATTTCCCTCTAGCATTGAATGTTCTTAGGGCATTTCCCTCTAGCATTGAATGTTCTTGGGGCATTTCCCCCTAACATTGAATGTTCTTGGGACATTTCCCTCTAGCATTGCATGTTCTTGGGGCATTTCCCCCTAGGATTGAATGTTCTTGGGGCATTTCCCCCTAGGATTGAATGTTCTTGGGGCATTTCCCCCTAGGATTGAATGTTCTTGGGCATTTCCCCCTAGGATGGAATGTTCTTGGGCATTTCCCCCTAGGATTGAATGTTCTTGGGATATTTTCTCTTCTGATCAAATGTTTTTTGGGCATTTTCACCTAGGATCAAATGTTCTTACGGAACATCACTAAATTCCGAAATGAATGTTCTTAGGGCATTTCCTCCCAGGATTGAATGCTCTTGGTTCATTTATTCCTACTAGGATTGAATGTTCTTGGGGCATTTCCCTCTAGTATTGAATGTTCTCGGGGCATTTCCTCCTAGTATTGAATGTTCTTGGGGCATTTCCTTCTAGCATTGAATGTTCTTGGGGCATTTCCCTCTAGTATTGAATGTTCTTGGGGCATTTCCCCCTAGTATTGAATGTTCTTGGGGCATTTCCTTCTAGCATTGAATGTTCTTGGGGCATTTCCCTCTAGCATTGAATGTTCTTGGGGCATTTCCCTCTAGCATTGAATGTTCTTAGGGCATTTCCCTCTAGCATTGAATGTTCTTGGGGCATTTCCCTCTAGCATTGAATGTTCTTGGGGCATTTCCCCCTAGCATTGAATGTTCTTGGGGCATTTCCCCCTAGCATTGAATGTTCTTGGGGCATTTCCCTCTAGCATTGAATGTTCTTAGGGCATTTCCCTCTAGCATTGAATGTTCTTGGGGCATTTCCCTCTAGCATTGAATGTTCTTGGGGCATTTCCCCCTAGCATTGAATGTTCTTGGGGCATTTCCCCCTAGCATTGAATGTTCTTGGGGCATTTCCCTCTAGCATTGAATGTTCTTGGGGCATTTCCCCCTAGGATTGAATGTTCTTGGGGCATTTCCCTCTAGCATTGAATGTTCTTGGGGCATTTCCCCCTAACATTGAATGTTCTTGGGACATTTCCCCCTAGGATTGAATGTTCTTGGGGCATTTCCCTCTAGGATTGAATGTTCTTGGGCATTTCCCTCTAGCATTGAATGTTCTTGGGGCATTTCCCTCTAGCATTGAATGTTCTTGGGGCATTTCCCCCTAGCATTGAATGTTCTTGGGGCATTTCCCCCTAGCATTGAATGTTCTTGGGGCATTTCCCTCTAGCATTGAATGTTCTTGGGACATTTCCCTCTAGCATTGAATGTTCTTGGGGCATTTCCCCCTAGTATTGAATGTTCTTGGGGCATTTCCCCCTAGCATTGAATGTTCTTGGGGCATTTCCCTCTAGCATTGAATGTTCTTGGGACATTTCCCTCTAGCATTGAATGTTCTTGGGGCATTTCCCCCTAGTATTGAATGTTCTTGGGGCATTTCCCTCTAGCATTGAATGTTCTTGGGGCATTTCCCCCTAGCATTGAATGTTCTTGGGGCATTTCCCCCTAGTATTGAATGTTCTTGGGGCATTTCCCTCTAGCATTGAATGTTCTTGGGGCATTTCCCTCTAGCATTGAATGTTCTTGGGACATTTCCCTCTAGCATTGAATGTTCTTTGGACATTTCCCCCTAGGATTGAATGTTCTTGGGGCATTTCCCCCTAGCATTGAATGTTCTTGGGGCATTTCCCTCTAGCATTGAATGTTCTTGGGGCATTTCCCCCTAGGATTGAATGTTCTTGGGGCATTTCCCTCTAGCATTGAATGTTCTTGGGGCATTTCCCTCTAGCATTGAATGTTCTTGGGGCATTTCCCTCTAGCATTGAATGTTCTTGGGGCATTTCCCCCTAGCATTGAATGTTCTTGGGGCATTTCCCTCTAGCATTGAATGTTCTTGGGACATTTCCCCCTAGCATTGAATGTTCTTGGGGCATTTCCCCCTAGCATTGAATGTTCTTGGGGCATTTCCCTCTAGCATTGAATGTTCTTGGGGCATTTCCCTCTAGCATTGAATGTTCTTGGGACATTTCCCCCTAGGATTGAATGTTCTTGGGGCATTTCCCTCTAGCATTGAATGTTCTTGGGGCATTTCCCCCTAACATTGAATGTTCTTGGGACATTTCCCCCTAGGATTGAATGTTCTTGGGGCATTTCCCCCTAACATTGAATGTTCTTGGGACATTTCCCCCTAGGATTGAATGTTCTTGGGGCATTTCCCTCTAGCATTGAATGTTCTTGGGCATTTCCCTCTAGCATTGAATGTTCTTGGGGCATTTCCCTCTAGCATTGAATGTTCTTGGGGCATTTCCCTCTAGCATTGAATGTTCTTGGGGCATTTCCCCCTAGCATTGAATGTTCTTGGGGCATTTCCCCCTAGCATTGAATGTTCTTGGGGCATTTCCCTCTAGCATTGAATGTTCTTGGGACATTTCCCTCTAGCATTGAATGTTCTTGGGCATTTCCCTCTAGCATTGAATGTTCTTGGGGCATTTCCCTCTAGCATTGAATGTTCTTGGGGCATTTCCCTCTAGCATTGAATGTTCTTGGGGCATTTCCCCCTAGTATTGAATGTTCTTGGGGCATTTCCCCCTAGCATTGAATGTTCTTGGGGCATTTCCCTCTAGCATTGAATGTTCTTGGGACATTTTCCTCTAGCATTGAATGTTCTTGGGGCATTTCCCCCTAGTATTGAATGTTCTTGGGGCATTTCCCTCTAGCATTGAATGTTCTTGGGGCATTTCCCTCTAGCATTGAATGTTCTTGGGGCATTTCCCTCTAGCATTGAATGTTCTTGGGGCATTTCCCCCTAACATTGAATGTTCTTGGGACATTTCCCCCTAGGATTGAATGTTCTTGGGGCATTTCCCCCTAACATTGAATGTTCTTGGGACATTTCCCCCTAGGATTGAATGTTCTTGGGGCATTTCCCTCTAGCATTGAATGTTCTTGGGGCATTTCCCTCTAGCATTGAATGTTCTTGGGGCATTTCCCTCTAGCATTGAATGTTCTTGGGGCATTTCCCCCTAGCATTGAATGTTCTTGGGGCATTTCCCCCTAGCATTGAATGTTCTTGGGGCATTTCCCTCTAGCATTGAATGTTCTTGGGGCATTTCCCTCTAGCATTGAATGTTCTTGGGGCATTTCCCTCTAGCATTGAATGTTCTTGGGGCATTTCCCCCTAGTATTGAATGTTCTTGGGGCATTTCCCCCTAGCATTGAATGTTCTTGGGGCATTTCCCTCTAGCATTGAATGTTCTTGGGACATTTCCCTCTAGCATTGAATGTTCTTGGGGCATTTCCCTCTAGCATTGAATGTTCTTGGGGCATTTCCCTCTAGCATTGAATGTTCTTGGGGCATTTCCCTCTAGCATTGAATGTTCTTGGGGCATTTCCCTCTAGCATTGAATGTTCTTGGGGCATTTCCCTCTAGCATTGAATGTTCTTAGGGCATTTCCCTCTAGCATTGAATGTTCTTGGGGCATTTCCCCCTAGCATTGAATGTTCTTGGGGCATTTCCCTCTAGCATTGAATGTTCTTGGGGCATTTCCCTCTAGCATTGAATGTTCTTTGGACATTTCCCCCTAGGATTGAATGTTCTTGGGGCATTTCCCCCTAGCATTGAATGTTCTTGGGGCATTTCCCTCTAGCATTGAATGTTCTTGGGGCATTTCCCCCTAGGATTGAATGTTCTTGGGGCATTTCCCTCTACCATTGAATGTTCTTGGGGCATTTCCCCCTAACATTGAATGTTCTTGGGGCATTTCCCCCTAGGATTGAATGTTCTTGGGGCATTTCCCTCTAGCATTGAATGTTCTTGGGCATTTCCCCCTAGGATTGAATGTTCTTGGGGCATTTCCCTCTAGCATTGAATGTTCTTGGGCATTTCCCTCTAGCATTGAATGTTCTTGGGGCATTTCCCTCTAGCATTGAATGTTCTTGGGGCATTTCCCTCTAGCATTGAATGTTCTTGGGGCATTTCCCCCTAGCATTGAATGTTCTTGGGGCATTTCCCCCTAGCATTGAATGTTCTTGGGGCATTTCCCTCTAGCATTGAATGTTCTTGGGACATTTCCCTCTAGCATTGAATGTTCTTGGGCATTTCCCTCTAGCATTGAATGTTCTTGGGGCATTTCCCCCTAACATTGAATGTTCTTGGGACATTTCCCCCTAGGATTGAATGTTCTTGGGGCATTTCCCTCTAGCATTGAATGTTCTTGGGCATTTCCCTCTAGCATTGAATGTTCTTGGGGCATTTCCCTCTAGCATTGAATGTTCTTGGGGCATTTCCCTCTAGCATTGAATGTTCTTGGGGCATTTCCCCCTAGCATTGAATGTTCTTGGGGCATTTCCCCCTAGCATTGAATGTTCTTGGGGCATTTCCCTCTAGCATTGAATGTTCTTGGGACATTTCCCTCTAGCATTGAATGTTCTTGGGCATTTCCCTCTAGCATTGAATGTTCTTGGGGCATTTCCCTCTAGCATTGAATGTTCTTGGGGCATTTCCCTCTAGCATTGAATGTTCTTGGGGCATTTCCCCCTAGTATTGAATGTTCTTGGGGCATTTCCCCCTAGCATTGAATGTTCTTGGGGCATTTCCCTCTAGCATTGAATGTTCTTGGGACATTTCCCTCTAGCATTGAATGTTCTTGGGGCATTTCCCCCTAGTATTGAATGTTCTTGGGGCATTTCCCTCTAGCATTGAATGTTCTTGGGGCATTTCCCTCTAGCATTGAATGTTCTTGGGGCATTTCCCTCTAGCATTGAATGTTCTTGGGGCATTTCCCCCTAACATTGAATGTTCTTGGGACATTTCCCCCTAGGATTGAATGTTCTTGGGGCATTTCCCCCTAACATTGAATGTTCTTGGGACATTTCCCCCTAGGATTGAATGTTCTTGGGGCATTTCCCTCTAGCATTGAATGTTCTTGGGGCATTTCCCTCTAGCATTGAATGTTCTTGGGGCATTTCCCTCTAGCATTGAATGTTCTTGGGGCATTTCCCCCTAGCATTGAATGTTCTTGGGGCATTTCCCCCTAGCATTGAATGTTCTTGGGGCATTTCCCTCTAGCATTGAATGTTCTTGGGGCATTTCCCCCTAGGATTGAATGTTCTTGGGGCATTTCCCTCTAGCATTGAATGTTCTTGGGGCATTTCCCTCTAGCATTGAATGTTCTTGGGGCATTTCCCTCTAGCATTGAATGTTCTTGGGGCATTTCCCCCTAGTATTGAATGTTCTTGGGGCATTTCCCCCTAGCATTGAATGTTCTTGGGGCATTTCCCTCTAGCATTGAATGTTCTTGGGACATTTCCCTCTAGCATTGAATGTTCTTGGGGCATTTCCCTCTAGCATTGAATGTTCTTGGGGCATTTCCCTCTAGCATTGAATGTTCTTGGGGCATTTCCCTCTAGCATTGAATGTTCTTGGGGCATTTCCCTCTAGCATTGAATGTTCTTGGGGCATTTCCCTCTAGCATTGAATGTTCTTAGGGCATTTCCCTCTAGCATTGAATGTTCTTGGGGCATTTCCCCCTAGCATTGAATGTTCTTGGGGCATTTCCCCCTAGCATTGAATGTTCTTGGGGCATTTCCCTCTAGCATTGAATGTTCTTTGGACATTTCCCCCTAGGATTGAATGTTCTTGGGGCATTTCCCCCTAGCATTGAATGTTCTTGGGGCATTTCCCTCTAGCATTGAATGTTCTTTGGACATTTCCCCCTAGGATTGAATGTTCTTGGGGCATTTCCCCCTAGCATTGAATGTTCTTGGGGCATTTCCCTCTAGCATTGAATGTTCTTGGGGCATTTCCCCCTAGGATTGAATGTTCTTGGGGCATTTCCCTCTAGCATTGAATGTTCTTGGGGCATTTCCCCCTAACATTGAATGTTCTTGGGGCATTTCCCCCTAGCATTGAATGTTCTTGGGGCATTTCCCTCTAGCATTGAATGTTCTTGGGGCATTTCCCTCTAGCATTGAATGTTCTTGGGGCATTTCCCCCTAGCATTGAATGTTCTTGGGGCATTTCCCCCTAGTATTGAATGTTCTTGCGGCATTTCCCCCTAGCATTGAATGTTCTTGGGACATTTCCCTCTAGCATTGAATGTTCTTGGGGCATTTCCCCCTAGTATTGAATGTTCTTGGGGCATTTCCCTCTAGCATTGAATGTTCTTGGGGCATTTCCCCCTAGTATTGAATGTTCTTGGGGCATTTCCCTCTAGCATTGAATGTTCTTGGGGCATTTCCCTCTAGCATTGAATGTTCTTTGGACATTTCCCCCTAGGATTGAATGTTCTTGGGGCATTTCCCCCTAGCATTGAATGTTCTTGGGGCATTTCCCTCTAGCATTGAATGTTCTTGGGGCATTTCCCCCTAGGATTGAATGTTCTTGGGGCATTTCCCTCTAGCATTGAATGTTCTTGGGGCATTTCCCCCTAACATTGAATGTTCTTGGGGCATTTCCCCCTAGGATTGAATGTTCTTGGGGCATTTCCCTCTAGCATTGAATGTTCTTGGGGCATTTCCCTCTAGCATTGAATGTTCTTGGGGCATTTCCCCCTAACATTGAATGTTCTTGGGGCATTTCCCCCTAGGATTGAATGTTCTTGGGGCATTTCCCTCTAGCATTGAATGTTCTTGGGGCATTTCCCTCTAGCATTGAATGTTCTTGGGACATTTCCCTCTAGCATTGAATGTTCTTGGGGCATTTCCCCCTAGCATTGAATGTTCTTGGGGCATTTCCCTCTAGCATTGAATGTTCTTGGGACATTTCCCTCTAGCATTGAATGTTCTTGGGGCATTTCCCCCTAACATTGAATGTTCTTGGGGCATTTCCCTCTAGCATTGAATGTTCTTGGGACATTTCCCTCTAGCATTGAATGTTCTTGGGGCATTTCCCCCTAGCATTGAATGTTCTTGGGGCATTTCCCTCTAGCATTGAATGTTCTTGGGACATTTCCCTCTAGCATTGAATGTTCTTGGGGCATTTCCCTCTAGCATTGAATGTTCTTGGGGCATTTCCCCCTAGCATTGAATGTTCTTGGGGCATTTCCCTCTAGCATTGAATGTTCTTTGGACATTTCCCCCTAGGATTGAATGTTCTTGGGGCATTTCCCCCTAGCATTGAATGTTCTTGGGGCATTTCCCTCTAGCATTGAATGTTCTTGGGACATTTCCCCCTAGGATTGAATGTTCTTGGGGCATTTCCCTCTAGCATTGAATGTTCTTGGGGCATTTCCCCCTAACATTGAATGTTCTTGGGACATTTCCCCCTAGGATTGAATGTTCTTGGGGCATTTCCCTCTAGCATTGAATGTTCTTGGGCATTTCCCTCTAGCATTGAATGTTCTTGGGGCATTTCCCTCTAGTATTGAATGTTCTTGGGGCATTTCCCTCTAGCATTGAATGTTCTTGGGACATTTCCCCCTAGGATTGAATGTTCTTGGGGCATTTCCCTCTAGCATTGAATGTTCTTGGGGCATTTCCCCCTAACATTGAATGTTCTTGGGACATTTCCCCCTAGGATTGAATGTTCTTGGGGCATTTCCCTCTAGCATTGAATGTTCTTGGGCATTTCCCTCTAGCATTGAATGTTCTTGGGCATTTCCCCCTAACATTGAATGTTCTTGGGACATTTCCCCCTAGGATTGAATGTTCTTGGGGCATTTCCCTCTAGCATTGAATGTTCTTGGGGCATTTCCCTCTAGCATTGAATGTTCTTGGGGCATTTCCTTCTAGCATTGAATGTTCTTAGGGCATTTCCCTCTAGCATTGAATGTTCTTGGGGCATTTCCCCCTAGTATTGAATGTTCTTGGGGCATTTCCCTCTAGCATTGAATGTTCTTGGGGCATTTCCCTCTAGCATTGAATGTTCTTGGGGCATTTCCCTCTAGCATTGAATGTTCTTGGGGCATTTCCCCCTAGCATTGAATGTTCTTGGGGCATTTCCCCCTAGGATTGAATGTTCTTGGGACATTTCCCCCTAGGATTGAATGTTCTTGGGGCATTTCCCCCTAGGATTGAATGTTCTTGGGGCATTTCCCTCTAGCATTGAATGTTCTTGGGGCATTTCCCCCTAACATTGAATGTTCTTGGGGCATTTCCCCCTAGGATTGAATGTTCTTGGGGCATTTCCCTCTAGCATTGAATGTTCTTGGGGCATTTCCCTCTAGCATTGAATGTTCTTGGGCATTTCCCTCTAGCATTGAATGTTCTTGGGGCATTTCCCTCTAGCATTGAATGTTCTTGGGACATTTCCCTCTAGCATTGAATGTTCTTGGGGCATTTCCCCCTAGCATTGAATGTTCTTGGGGCATTTCCCTCTAGCATTGAATGTTCTTTGGACATTTCCCCCTAGGATTGAATGTTCTTGGGGCATTTCCCCCTAGCATTGAATGTTCTTGGGGCATTTCCCTCTAGCATTGAATGTTCTTGGGGCATTTCCCCCTAGGATTGAATGTTCTTGGGACATTTCCCCCTAGCATTGAATGTTCTTGGGGCATTTCCCCCTAACATTGAATGTTCTTGGGGCATTTCCCCCTAGGATTGAATGTTCTTGGGGCATTTCCCTCTAGCATTGAATGTTCTTGGGGCATTTCCCTCTAGCATTGAATGTTCTTGGGACATTTCCCTCTAGCATTGAATGTTCTTGGGGCATTTCCCCCTAGCATTGAATGTTCTTGGGGCATTTCCCTCTAGCATTGAATGTTCTTGGGGCATTTCCCCCTAACATTGAATGTTCTTGGGGCATTTCCCCCTAGGATTGAATGTTCTTGGGGCATTTCCCTCTAGCATTGAATGTTCTTGGGGCATTTCCCTCTAGCATTGAATGTTCTTGGGCATTTCCCTCTAGCATTGAATGTTCTTGGGGCATTTCCCTCTAGCATTGAATGTTCTTGGGACATTTCCCTCTAGCATTGAATGTTCTTGGGGCATTTCCCCCTAGCATTGAATGTTCTTGGGGCATTTCCCTCTAGCATTGAATGTTCTTTGGACATTTCCCCCTAGGATTGAATGTTCTTGGGGCATTTCCCCCTAGGATTGAATGTTCTTGGGGCATTTCCCTCTAGCATTGAATGTTCTTGGGGCATTTCCCTCTAGCATTGAATGTTCTTGGGGCATTTCCCTCTAGCATTGAATGTTCTTGGGGCATTTCCCTCTAGCATTGAATGTTCTTTGGACATTTCCCTCTAGCATTGAATGTTCTTGGGGCATTTCCCTCTAGCATTGAATGTTCTTGGGGCATTTCCCTCTAGCATTGAATGTTCTTTGGACATTTCCCCCTAGGATTGAATGTTCTTGGGGCATTTCCCCCTAGCATTGAATGTTCTTGGGGCATTTCCCCCTAGCATTGAATGTTCTTGGGGCATTTCCCCCTAGCATTGAATGTTCTTGGGGCATTTCCCCCTAGGATTGAATGTTTTTGGGGCATTTCCCTCTAGCATTGAATGTTCTTGGGGCATTTCCCCCTAGCATTGAATGTTCTTGGGGCATTTCCCTCCTAGGATTGAATGTTCTGGGAGTATTTCCTCCTAGGATTGAACGTTCTTAGGGTATTTCCTCCTAGGATTAAATGTTTCTTAGGGTAATTTCTCATGTGATAAAATTATTTCAGGAATATCACTTCTGATCAAATGTTCTTGGGCATTTCCTCTGAATGTTCTTGGGCATTTCCCCCTAGGATTGAATGTTCTTGGGATATTTTTGTTTTTTGGGCATTTTCACCTAGGATCAAATGTTCTTACGGAATTTGCTCTCATCACTAAATTCCGAAATGAGTGTTCTTAGGGCATTTCCTCCCAGGATTGAGTGCTCTTGGTTCATTTATTCCTACTAGGATTGAATGTTCTTGGGGCATTTCCCCCTAGTATTGAATGTTCTTGTGGCATTTCCCTCTAGCATTGAATGTTCTTGGGGCATTTCCCCCTAGTATTGAATGTTCTTGGGGCATTTCCTTCTAGCATTGAATGTTCTTGGGGCATTTCCCTCTAGCATTGAATGTTCTTGGGGTATTTCCCTCTAGCATTGAATGTTCTTAGGGCATTTCCCTCTAGCATTGAATGTTCTTGGGGCATTTCCCCCTAACATTGAATGTTCTTGGGACATTTCCCTCTAGCATTGAATGTTCTTAGGGCATTTCCCTCTAGCATTGAATGTTCTTGGGGCATTTCCCCCTAACATTGAATGTTCTTGGGGCATTTCCCCCTAGGATTGAATGTTCTTGGGGCATTTCCCCCTAGGATTGAATGTTCTTGGGGCATTTCCCCCTAGGATTGAATGTTCTTGGGCATTTCCCCCTAGGATGGAATGTTCTTGGGCATTTCCCCCTAGGATTGAATGTTCTTGGGATATTTTCTCTTCTGATCAAATGTTTTTTGGGCATTTTCACCTAGGATCAAATGTTCTTACGGAACATCACTAAATTCCGAAATGAATGTTCTTAGGGCATTTCCTCCCAGGATTGAATGCTCTTGGTTCATTTATTCCTACTAGGATTGAATGTTCTTGGGGCATTTCCCTCTAGTATTGAATGTTCTCGGGGCATTTCCTCCTAGTATTGAATGTTCTTGGGGCATTTCCTTCTAGCATTGAATGTTCTTGGGGCATTTCCCTCTAGTATTGAATGTTCTTGGGGCATTTCCCCCTAGTATTGAATGTTCTTGGGGCATTTCCTTCTAGCATTGAATGTTCTTGGGGCATTTCCCTCTAGCATTGAATGTTCTTGGGGCATTTCCCTCTAGCATTGAATGTTCTTAGGGCATTTCCCTCTAGCATTGAATGTTCTTGGGGCATTTCCCTCTAGCATTGAATGTTCTTGGGGCATTTCCCCCTAGCATTGAATGTTCTTGGGGCATTTCCCCCTAGCATTGAATGTTCTTGGGGCATTTCCCCCTAGCATTGAATGTTCTTGGGGCATTTCCCTCTAGCATTGAATGTTCTTGGGGCATTTCCCCCTAGGATTGAATGTTCTTGGGGCATTTCCCTCTAGCATTGAATGTTCTTGGGGCATTTCCCTCTAGGATTGAATGTTCTTGGGCATTTCCCTCTAGCATTGAATGTTCTTGGGGCATTTCCCTCTAGCATTGAATGTTCTTGGGACATTTCCCTCTAGCATTGAATGTTCTTGGGGCATTTCCCCCTAGTATTGAATGTTCTTGGGGCATTTCCCCCTAGCATTGAATGTTCTTGGGGCATTTCCCTCTAGCATTGAATGTTCTTGGGACATTTCCCTCTAGCATTGAATGTTCTTGGGGCATTTCCCCCTAGTATTGAATGTTCTTGGGGCATTTCCCTCTAGCATTGAATGTTCTTGGGGCATTTCCCCCTAGCATTGAATGTTCTTGGGGCATTTCCCCCTAGTATTGAATGTTCTTGGGGCATTTCCCTCTAGCATTGAATGTTCTTGGGGCATTTCCCTCTAGCATTGAATGTTCTTGGGACATTTCCCTCTAGCATTGAATGTTCTTTGGACATTTCCCCCTAGGATTGAATGTTCTTGGGGCATTTCCCCCTAGCATTGAATGTTCTTGGGGCATTTCCCTCTAGCATTGAATGTTCTTGGGGCATTTCCCCCTAGGATTGAATGTTCTTGGGGCATTTCCCTCTAGCATTGAATGTTCTTGGGGCATTTCCCTCTAGCATTGAATGTTCTTGGGGCATTTCCCTCTAGCATTGAATGTTCTTGGGGCATTTCCCCCTAGCATTGAATGTTCTTGGGGCATTTCCCTCTAGCATTGAATGTTCTTGGGACATTTCCCCCTAGCATTGAATGTTCTTGGGGCATTTCCCCCTAGCATTGAATGTTCTTGGGGCATTTCCCTCTAGCATTGAATGTTCTTGGGGCATTTCCCTCTAGCATTGAATGTTCTTGGGACATTTCCCCCTAGGATTGAATGTTCTTGGGGCATTTCCCTCTAGCATTGAATGTTCTTGGGGCATTTCCCCCTAACATTGAATGTTCTTGGGACATTTCCCCCTAGGATTGAATGTTCTTGGGGCATTTCCCCCTAACATTGAATGTTCTTGGGACATTTCCCCCTAGGATTGAATGTTCTTGGGGCATTTCCCTCTAGCATTGAATGTTCTTGGGCATTTCCCTCTAGCATTGAATGTTCTTGGGGCATTTCCCTCTAGCATTGAATGTTCTTGGGGCATTTCCCTCTAGCATTGAATGTTCTTGGGGCATTTCCCCCTAGCATTGAATGTTCTTGGGGCATTTCCCCCTAGCATTGAATGTTCTTGGGGCATTTCCCTCTAGCATTGAATGTTCTTGGGACATTTCCCTCTAGCATTGAATGTTCTTGGGCATTTCCCTCTAGCATTGAATGTTCTTGGGGCATTTCCCTCTAGCATTGAATGTTCTTGGGGCATTTCCCTCTAGCATTGAATGTTCTTGGGGCATTTCCCCCTAGTATTGAATGTTCTTGGGGCATTTCCCCCTAGCATTGAATGTTCTTGGGGCATTTCCCTCTAGCATTGAATGTTCTTGGGACATTTTCCTCTAGCATTGAATGTTCTTGGGGCATTTCCCCCTAGCATTGAATGTTCTTGGGGCATTTCCCTCTAGCATTGAATGTTCTTGGGGCATTTCCCTCTAGCATTGAATGTTCTTGGGGCATTTCCCTCTAGCATTGAATGTTCTTGGGGCATTTCCCCCTAACATTGAATGTTCTTGGGACATTTCCCCCTAGGATTGAATGTTCTTGGGGCATTTCCCCCTAACATTGAATGTTCTTGGGACATTTCCCCCTAGGATTGAATGTTCTTGGGGCATTTCCCTCTAGCATTGAATGTTCTTGGGGCATTTCCCTCTAGCATTGAATGTTCTTGGGGCATTTCCCTCTAGCATTGAATGTTCTTGGGGCATTTCCCCCTAGCATTGAATGTTCTTGGGGCATTTCCCCCTAGCATTGAATGTTCTTGGGGCATTTCCCTCTAGCATTGAATGTTCTTGGGGCATTTCCCTCTAGCATTGAATGTTCTTGGGGCATTTCCCTCTAGCATTGAATGTTCTTGGGGCATTTCCCCCTAGTATTGAATGTTCTTGGGGCATTTCCCCCTAGCATTGAATGTTCTTGGGGCATTTCCCTCTAGCATTGAATGTTCTTGGGACATTTCCCTCTAGCATTGAATGTTCTTGGGGCATTTCCCTCTAGCATTGAATGTTCTTGGGGCATTTCCCTCTAGCATTGAATGTTCTTGGGGCATTTCCCTCTAGCATTGAATGTTCTTGGGGCATTTCCCTCTAGCATTGAATGTTCTTGGGGCATTTCCCTCTAGCATTGAATGTTCTTAGGGCATTTCCCTCTAGCATTGAATGTTCTTGGGGCATTTCCCCCTAGCATTGAATGTTCTTGGGGCATTTCCCCCTAGTATTGAATGTTCTTGGGGCATTTCCCTCTAGCATTGAATGTTCTTGGGGCATTTCCCTCTAGCATTGAATGTTCTTTGGACATTTCCCCCTAGGATTGAATGTTCTTGGGGCATTTCCCCCTAGCATTGAATGTTCTTGGGGCATTTCCCTCTAGCATTGAATGTTCTTGGGGCATTTCCCCCTAGGATTGAATGTTCTTGGGGCATTTCCCTCTAGCATTGAATGTTCTTGGGGCATTTCCCCCTAACATTGAATGTTCTTGGGGCATTTCCCCCTAGGATTGAATGTTCTTGGGGCATTTCCCTCTAGCATTGAATGTTCTTGGGCATTTCCCCCTAGGATTGAATGTTCTTGGGGCATTTCCCTCTAGCATTGAATGTTCTTGGGCATTTCCCTCTAGCATTGAATGTTCTTGGGGCATTTCCCTCTAGCATTGAATGTTCTTGGGGCATTTCCCTCTAGCATTGAATGTTCTTGGGGCATTTCCCCCTAGCATTGAATGTTCTTGGGGCATTTCCCCCTAGCATTGAATGTTCTTGGGGCATTTCCCTCTAGCATTGAATGTTCTTGGGACATTTCCCTCTAGCATTGAATGTTCTTGGGCATTTCCCTCTAGCATTGAATGTTCTTGGGGCATTTCCCCCTAACATTGAATGTTCTTGGGACATTTCCCCCTAGGATTGAATGTTCTTGGGGCATTTCCCTCTAGCATTGAATGTTCTTGGGGCATTTCCCTCTAGCATTGAATGTTCTTGGGGCATTTCCCTCTAGCATTGAATGTTCTTGGGGCATTTCCCCCTAGCATTGAATGTTCTTGGGGCATTTCCCCCTAGCATTGAATGTTCTTGGGGCATTTCCCTCTAGCATTGAATGTTCTTGGGACATTTCCCTCTAGCATTGAATGTTCTTGGGCATTTCCCTCTAGCATTGAATGTTCTTGGGGCATTTCCCTCTAGCATTGAATGTTCTTGGGGCATTTCCCTCTAGCATTGAATGTTCTTGGGGCATTTCCCCCTAGTATTGAATGTTCTTGGGGCATTTCCCCCTAACATTGAATGTTCTTGGGACATTTCCCCCTAGGATTGAATGTTCTTGGGGCATTTCCCCCTAACATTGAATGTTCTTGGGACATTTCCCCCTAGGATTGAATGTTCTTGGGGCATTTCCCTCTAGCATTGAATGTTCTTGGGGCATTTCCCTCTAGCATTGAATGTTCTTGGGGCATTTCCCTCTAGCATTGAATGTTCTTGGGGCATTTCCCCCTAGCATTGAATGTTCTTGGGGCATTTCCCCCTAGCATTGAATGTTCTTGGGGCATTTCCCTCTAGCATTGAATGTTCTTGGGGCATTTCCCTCTAGCATTGAATGTTCTTGGGGCATTTCCCTCTAGCATTGAATGTTCTTGGGGCATTTCCCCCTAGTATTGAATGTTCTTGGGGCATTTCCCCCTAGCATTGAATGTTCTTGGGGCATTTCCCTCTAGCATTGAATGTTCTTGGGACATTTCCCTCTAGCATTGAATGTTCTTGGGGCATTTCCCTCTAGCATTGAATGTTCTTGGGGCATTTCCCTCTAGCATTGAATGTTCTTGGGGCATTTCCCTCTAGCATTGAATGTTCTTGGGGCATTTCCCTCTAGCATTGAATGTTCTTGGGGCATTTCCCTCTAGCATTGAATGTTCTTAGGGCATTTCCCTCTAGCATTGAATGTTCTTGGGGCATTTCCCCCTAGCATTGAATGTTCTTGGGGCATTTCCCCCTAGCATTGAATGTTCTTGGGGCATTTCCCTCTAGCATTGAATGTTCTTTGGACATTTCCCCCTAGGATTGAATGTTCTTGGGGCATTTCCCCCTAGCATTGAATGTTCTTGGGGCATTTCCCTCTAGCATTGAATGTTCTTTGGACATTTCCCCCTAGGATTGAATGTTCTTGGGGCATTTCCCCCTAGCATTGAATGTTCTTGGGGCATTTCCCTCTAGCATTGAATGTTCTTGGGGCATTTCCCTCTAGCATTGAATGTTCTTGGGGCATTTCCCCCTAGCATTGAATGTTCTTGGGACATTTCCCCCTAGGATTGAATGTTCTTGGGGCATTTCCCTCTAGCATTGAATGTTCTTGGGGCATTTCCCTCTAGCATTGAATGTTCTTGGGGCATTTCCCTCTAGCATTGAATGTTCTTGGGGCATTTCCCCCTAGCATTGAATGTTCTTGGGGCATTTCCCCCTAGTATTGAATGTTCTTGCGGCATTTCCCCCTAGCATTGAATGTTCTTGGGACATTTCCCTCTAGCATTGAATGTTCTTGGGGCATTTCCCCCTAGTATTGAATGTTCTTGGGGCATTTCCCTCTAGCATTGAATGTTCTTGGGGCATTTCCCCCTAGTATTGAATGTTCTTGGGGCATTTCCCTCTAGCATTGAATGTTCTTGGGGCATTTCCCTCTAGCATTGAATGTTCTTTGGACATTTCCCCCTAGGATTGAATGTTCTTGGGGCATTTCCCCCTAGCATTGAATGTTCTTGGGGCATTTCCCTCTAGCATTGAATGTTCTTGGGGCATTTCCCCCTAGGATTGAATGTTCTTGGGGCATTTCCCTCTAGCATTGAATGTTCTTGGGGCATTTCCCCCTAACATTGAATGTTCTTGGGGCATTTCCCCCTAGGATTGAATGTTCTTGGGGCATTTCCCTCTAGCATTGAATGTTCTTGGGGCATTTCCCTCTAGCATTGAATGTTCTTGGGGCATTTCCCCCTAACATTGAATGTTCTTGGGGCATTTCCCCCTAGGATTGAATGTTCTTGGGGCATTTCCCTCTAGCATTGAATGTTCTTGGGACATTTCCCTCTAGCATTGAATGTTCTTGGGGCATTTCCCCCTAGCATTGAATGTTCTTGGGGCATTTCCCTCTAGCATTGAATGTTCTTTGGACATTTCCCCCTAGGATTGAATGTTCTTGGGGCATTTCCCCCTAGCATTGAATGTTCTTGGGGCATTTCCCTCTAGCATTGAATGTTCTTGGGGCATTTCCCTCTAGCATTGAATGTTCTTGGGGCATTTCCCCCTAGCATTGAATGTTCTTGGGGCATTTCCCTCTAGCATTGAATGTTCTTTGGACATTTCCCCCTAGGATTGAATGTTCTTGGGGCATTTCCCCCTAGCATTGAATGTTCTTGGGGCATTTCCCTCTAGCATTGAATGTTCTTGGGACATTTCCCCCTAGGATTGAATGTTCTTGGGGCATTTCCCTCTAGCATTGAATGTTCTTGGGGCATTTCCCCCTAACATTGAATGTTCTTGGGACATTTCCCCCTAGGATTGAATGTTCTTGGGGCATTTCCCTCTAGCATTGAATGTTCTTGGGCATTTCCCTCTAGCATTGAATGTTCTTGGGGCATTTCCCTCTAGTATTGAATGTTCTTGGGGCATTTCCCTCTAGCATTGAATGTTCTTGGGACATTTCCCCCTAGGATTGAATGTTCTTGGGGCATTTCCCTCTAGCATTGAATGTTCTTGGGGCATTTCCCCCTAACATTGAATGTTCTTGGGACATTTCCCCCTAGGATTGAATGTTCTTGGGGCATTTCCCTCTAGCATTGAATGTTCTTGGGCATTTCCCTCTAGCATTGAATGTTCTTGGGCATTTCCCCCTAACATTGAATGTTCTTGGGACATTTCCCCCTAGGATTGAATGTTCTTGGGGCATTTCCCTCTAGCATTGAATGTTCTTGGGCATTTCCCTCTAGCATTGAATGTTCTTGGGGCATTTCCTTCTAGCATTGAATGTTCTTAGGGCATTTCCCTCTAGCATTGAATGTTCTTGGGGCATTTCCCCCTAGTATTGAATGTTCTTGGGGCATTTCCCTCTAGCATTGAATGTTCTTGGGGCATTTCCCTCTAGCATTGAATGTTCTTGGGGCATTTCCCTCTAGCATTGAATGTTCTTGGGGCATTTCCCCCTAGCATTGAATGTTCTTGGGGCATTTCCCCCTAGGATTGAATGTTCTTGGGACATTTCCCCCTAGGATTGAATGTTCTTGGGGCATTTCCCCCTAGGATTGAATGTTCTTGGGGCATTTCCCTCTAGCATTGAATGTTCTTGGGGCATTTCCCCCTAACATTGAATGTTCTTGGGGCATTTCCCCCTAGGATTGAATGTTCTTGGGGCATTTCCCTCTAGCATTGAATGTTCTTGGGGCATTTCCCTCTAGCATTGAATGTTCTTGGGCATTTCCCTCTAGCATTGAATGTTCTTGGGGCATTTCCCTCTAGCATTGAATGTTCTTGGGACATTTCCCTCTAGCATTGAATGTTCTTGGGGCATTTCCCCCTAGCATTGAATGTTCTTGGGGCATTTCCCTCTAGCATTGAATGTTCTTTGGACATTTCCCCCTAGGATTGAATGTTCTTGGGGCATTTCCCCCTAGCATTGAATGTTCTTGGGGCATTTCCCTCTAGCATTGAATGTTCTTGGGGCATTTCCCCCTAGGATTGAATGTTCTTGGGACATTTCCCCCTAGCATTGAATGTTCTTGGGGCATTTCCCCCTAACATTGAATGTTCTTGGGGCATTTCCCCCTAGTATTGAATGTTCTTGGGACATTTCCCCCTAGGATTGAATGTTCTTGGGGCATTTCCCTCTAGCATTGAATGTTCTTGGGGCATTTCCCTCTAGCATTGAATGTTCTTGGGCATTTCCCTCTAGCATTGAATGTTCTTGGGGCATTTCCCCCTAACATTGAATGTTCTTGGGGCATTTCCCCCTAGGATTGAATGTTCTTGGGGCATTTCCCTCTAGCATTGAATGTTCTTGGGGCATTTCCCTCTAGCATTGAATGTTCTTGGGCATTTCCCTCTAGCATTGAATGTTCTTGGGGCATTTCCCTCTAGCATTGAATGTTCTTGGGACATTTCCCTCTAGCATTGAATGTTCTTGGGGCATTTCCCCCTAGCATTGAATGTTCTTGGGGCATTTCCCTCTAGCATTGAATGTTCTTTGGACATTTCCCCCTAGGATTGAATGTTCTTGGGGCATTTCCCCCTAGGATTGAATGTTCTTGGGGCATTTCCCTCTAGCATTGAATGTTCTTGGGGCATTTCCCTCTAGCATTGAATGTTCTTGGGGCATTTCCCCCTAGCATTGAATGTTCTTTGGACATTTCCCCCTAGGATTGAATGTTCTTGGGGCATTTCCCCCTAGGATTGAATGTTCTTGGGGCATTTCCCTCTAGCATTGAATGTTCTTGGGGCATTTCCCTCTAGCATTGAATGTTCTTGGGGCATTTCCCTCTAGCATTGAATGTTCTTGGGGCATTTCCCTCTAGCATTGAATGTTCTTTGGACATTTCCCTCTAGCATTGAATGTTCTTGGGGCATTTCCCTCTAGCATTGAATGTTCTTGGGGCATTTCCCTCTAGCATTGAATGTTCTTTGGACATTTCCCCCTAGGATTGAATGTTCTTGGGGCATTTCCCCCTAGCATTGAATGTTCTTGGGGCATTTCCCTCTAGCATTGAATGTTCTTGGGACATTTCCCCCTAGGATTGAATGTTCTTGGGACATTTCCCCCTAGGATTGAATGTTCTTGGGGCATTTCCCCCTAGCATTGAATGTTCTTGGGGCATTTCCCCCTAGGATTGAATGTTCTTGGGACATTTCCCCCTAGGATTGAATGTTCTTGGGGCATTTCCCCCTAGCATTGAATGTTCTTGGGGCATTTCCCCCTAGCATTGAATGTTCTTGGGGCATTTCCCTCCTAGGATTGAATGTTCTGGGAGTATTTCCTCCTAGGATTGAACGTTCTTAGGGTATTTCCTCCTAGGATTAAATGTTTCTTAGGGTAATTTCTCATGTGATAAAATTATTTCAGGAATATCACTTCTGATCAAATGTTCTTGGGCATTTCCTCTGAATGTTCTTGGGCATTTCCCCCTAGGATTGAATGTTCTTGGGATATTTTTGTTTTTTGGGCATTTTCACCTAGGATCAAATGTTCTTACGGAATTTGCTCTCATCACTAAATTCCGAAATGAGTGTTCTTAGGGCATTTTCTCCCAGGATTGAATGCTCTTGGTTCATTTATTCCTACTAGGATTGAATGTTCTTGGGGCATTTCCCTCTAGCATTGAATGTTCTTGGGGCATTTCCCTCTAGCATTGAATGTTCTTGGGGCATTTCCTCCTAGTATTGAATGTTCTTGGGGCATTTCCCCCTAGGATTGAATGTTCTTGGGGCATTTCCCCCTAACATTGAATGTTCTTGGGACATTTCCCTCTAGCATTGAATGTTCTTGGGGCATTTCCCCCTAACATTGAATGTTCTTGGGGCATTTCCCCCTAGGATTGAATGTTCTTGGGGCATTTCCCTCTAGGATTGAATGTTCTTGGGACATTTCCCCCTAGGATTGAATGTTCTTGGGGCATTTCCCTCTAGGATTGAATGTTCTTGGGGCATTTCCCCCTAGGATTGAATGTTCTTGGGACATTTCCCCCTAACATTGAATGTTCTTGGGGCATTTCCCCCTAGCATTGAATGTTCTTGGGGCATTTCCCCCTAGCATTGAATGTTCTTGGGGCATTTCCTCCCAGGATTGAATGATCTTGGAGCATATTATCATCTAATGAAATGATTTTAAGGAATTCTCTTCTGATCAAAAGTTCCTAGGTCATTTTCTCTCCTGATGGAATGTTGTTTTCACTTCCAATCAAATGTTCTTAGGGTATATTCTCTTCTCATCGAATGTGCTTATGGGTTTTTTTCCCAGAGCATGTTCTCTTTTGAATTGATGCTGTTTGGGTATTTTCTCCTAGGATCCAATGTTCTTAGTATTTTGTCTCAGGATTGGATGTTCTTTGGGTATTTTCTCTTCCAAGTAAAAGCTCTTAGGAAACTTTCTCTTCTGATTAAATGTTCTTAAGGTATTTTCTCTTAGGATTGAATGTTCTTGGGACATTTCCTCCTAGGATCGAAATTTCTTCGAGTATTTTGTCTTAGAATTGGGTGTTCTTTGGGTATTTTCTCTTCCCAACGAATGTTTTTAGGGTATTTTCTACTGAGATGGAATGTTCTTAGGACTGAATAGTCTATTTAATATGGAGACTGAGCTTCTAAAAATCACACATATGCTCCTGGGCCTGCCCCGTAGACTTAGGGATCTAGTTATACGAATGTCAAAAGCATTCAAGCAGGTTGCGTTAATGTTTACATTAATAGATTAATTCCTGTGATCATCAGCTCCATCTAGGGTCCAAAACGTATACTTTTCTGAAATAACTCAATGAGAAAGTATATTGCATTATGGCCACTAGATGGAGCTGCCAGTCATAGAAATTTATCTAATAAAGAAAATACAGAGAAACTAAACTTGGTACAGTTTGCACAAATGCTTCTGCTATTCCTACATGTAACACCCTGGCATTGGGCACGGTTGCTAACAAATTTAGTCATGCTAGGTGGTCATTAACCTGGCTAATTGGTAGTTGTATACTATAAAAACACAGGTAATAAAAGAACCAACACACTCCGCTGTCATATATAATTAGAACAGGCAGAAGACCAATGGCGTCCACGCCTGTATGGTTCAAAGACGATTGCTAGCACCAACCATAATTTAGGTGTGTTCCTCTGAATGAATACGGCATATCACAACAAAGAACAAAAAGGGAGAGATAATTCATCAACGAGGAACATGCAATAGCCAGAAAATATATATAAATGTTATTTATTGAAAACTCACTATAAACACCAATCCAAAAATATACTGTAAAAACAAGTACCATCACCGATATATAAAAATGACAATATTGTCATAGACAGACACAGATGGCCACCACTCACATGAACCACACACACCTCTCATATGAATTCATTCAGGATAGATGGACATGAATGAATTCAAAGTAAAAACTAAGTGGTCTCATCTGCTGGATTACTGGAAGTCAGGGGCGTCGCTAGGGGGTGGCTTTTGGGGCTATAGCCCTGAATCTGGGGCCAATAGCCCCGAGTCTCTGCAGGGGTCCCCAAGGGGAGGGGAGGCTCTCTGGGGATCCTTATGTAAGTGGGGGGCCCTCTGGGGACCCTGATGCATGAGGGAGGATCTCTGGGGACCCTGATTTAAGGGAGAGGCTCTCTGGGGGACCCTGATTTAAGGGAGAGGCTCTCTGGGGGACCCTGATTTAAGGGAGAGGCTATCTGGGAACCCTGATGCAAAGGGGGCTCTCTGGAACGGGAACGGGAATAGAGGGACCCGATGCTGACTCGACAATAGCTTGAACACTGGACACTACAGTCCTGGTCAGTGAGAGTCTCCCATTCCAATCCCCTCACAGCTATTGTCAATGCTCTTAATCATTTATTAAGCCTTGGCTTGGAAGAGAAATTAATTACTAAAAAAGAGTTGAATTATTTGCGGATTCAACAGTTTAATATTCCAACATTTTACATCATCCCCAAGCTCCACAAGTCCCTGCAGAACCCACCCAGCAGACCCCTAGTGTCTGCTGTCAGCGGTCCCCTTGAAAAAGTTGGTCAGTTCGTTGACGCACTTATCAAGGAACTAGTATTTGATTTACCCTCATACGTGCAGGATACAAGGGATGTACTGTTGCGACTGGACGCTATGGTTGTGCCTTCCAGAGCGCTTCTGGTAGGGATTGATGTGGAATCGCTATACACATCAATGCCCCACGTTTGGGGATTACGAGCAGTCCAATTTTTCCTTGAGGGGAAATTCCCACTTCTCGGGCAGCAGAACGAATTTATAGGTAAGATTCTCACCTTCCTACTGGAACATAACTGCTTCCAATTTTTGGGAACTTTCTATCAGCAAATTAGGGGGGGGCCTCGATGGGAGCTCCATGGGGCCCCCTCTTACACATGCCTCCATTTAGGCATGTGGGAGGAGGAGTTGGTCTATCCGTCACCAATGGACCTCGGCCACTGCCACATGTGGCTGAGGTACATTGATGACGTCCTCATGATCTGGGGCGGCTCTGAACAAGAACAAGCTCAATACTAATGATCGTAACATTAAGCTCACCTTCACTTCACATCCTCATACCCTCTCCTTCCTCGATTTAACTATAGAAGTGGAAAATGGCTTGATTAAAACCAAGACCTTTAGGAAGTTCACAGCAGCAAATACCCTCCTCCAGGCATCTAGCGACCATCCTAAATCCCTTATTAAGGCAATACCGGTGGGCCAGTTTCTCAGAACTCAAAGAAACTGTTCTAACCAACAGGATTTTCTTGCCGAAGCTAAAGATCTTTATGACAGATTTAGAGAGAGAGGGTATTCCCACTCCTGCATTAGGGAGGCCAAAAGGAGGGCGATCCAGACAGACTGACAAAAACTCCTTAAGAAAAAAAGATTCTAGACTCCTGAAGGAATCACAGGGGCCTCTAAGGATTATTACCAAATTTGGTGCCCACTGGGACCAGGTTAGGGCAATACTAAGCCAACATTGGCATAGTCTGTCTGAGTCGCCCACTCTGGGTAAGATTGTAGGTACGCGGCCCCTTCTGACTGCCCGTCGCTCCAGGAATTTAAGAGACAGCCTTATTCATTCTGAGCATAAGAGATCACCCACCCCCCAACTGGCTTACTCAACTTCCACCTCTGAAGGGCATGTTTAGAGGTGGCCGGTGCTCGGGTCTGCAAGTATGTTGAATGTACGGACATGTTCACCGACTCTGAGGGTAAAAAACATTTCAAAATTCACAATTTCATCAACTGTAATACCACAAGAGTGATCTACATGCTTACCTGCCCCTGTGGGAAATATTATGTTGGCAAGACCAAGAGACAGTTGAGGGTCAGAATCAGTGAACATGTCCAGAGTATCCTCAGTAAGGATGATGAGCGACCCATCCCATTACATTTCATTCAATTCCACGAGGGGAAACCCCTGGCTTCTCCTTCTTGCTTTCTTCTTTTCTCTCTTTTCTTTTTTATTTTTCCTCTCTTTTGGGCTTTGTTTATTTCTTTTCCTTTTCTTTTTATTTTCCTCATTCTCTTTTTTTCTTTTTTCTTTTTCCTCTCACTTTCCCTTTTTTTTTTATTTTTAATGTACTCTGCGGATGTCTGTACACACGGACCCGGCCCGTTATCTGTGTATTTTGTCCTGTTTACGTGAATGGCTGTCGGTGAACTGCACTGTAGCCGAGACAACCAGATGCTGAAGCCCTCACGTGGCTCCATGTCGGTGCTGTATAAGATGACGGTCTCTGCTACCGCGCATGCTCTGATGAAATCCGAGCGGATGAAATGCGTCAGCGTGACGCCATCGCGCTACCCATAGCGTTCCTGCAGACTTCCAGACCCACCCACCAGCCCTGATATCACTGGCCTGTGATCAACATGGCCGTTTGAAACTACCCGTGAAAACGGAACGAGGAGAGGACCGAACGCTCGAGAATACCCTGCTTCACTCACCGCATCCCCCTGGGCGCACACCCTCTCTTCACCTCCAGTATGCCACCATTGGATATGCACAGCTGATGACTCGGAGGAGGACGGGAGACAACGCAACTAGTCAGCTGGAGACGGCGAGAGCTTGAACCTCACTTCTTGATGTGAACTGATATACCACTGAGTCAACACTGGGTGAGATCCTGTCTGTTTGTATCAATCAGTACATAGTACTTACTACCCAGTATCTATGATTCACTAAACCAGTTACACTGCTCAACCTGGATCAACCAGCCACAGCTCATTGCATCCTTTATTCAGGAACTCCCCTTCCCTGTCTTCAGCGCTGTGAGGTATTGATGGCCCAGGGAGACTCTCACTGACAAGGACTGTAGTGTCCAGTGTTCAAGCTATTGTCGAGTCAGCATTGGGTCCCTCTATTGCCGTTCCCTCTACTTTTCCCTCCCTCATCTCCGGTTCCTTTTGTCCCAATCTTCATTAGATCGTGATACTCAGGGCTGCTACACCACCATCCACAACCCAAGAATCCCCTTTTACTTACCATCTGCTGCTATCCTCTGATTTATAAGGACTTCCAGTAATCCAGCAGATGAGACAGCTTAATGTTACGATCATTAGTATTGAGCTCATTCATGAACTGCTGCAGCTCTTGTTCAGAGCCGCCCCAGATCATGAGGACGTCATCAATGTACCTCAGCCACATGTGGCAGTGGCCGAGGTACGTTGGTGACGGATAGACCAACTCCTCCTCCCACATGCCTAAATGGAGGCATGCGTAAGAGGGGGCCCATGGGGCTCCCATCGAGGCCCCCCCCTAATTTGCTGATAGAAAGTTCCCAAAAATTGGAAGCAGTTATGTTCCAGTAGGAAGGTGAGAATCTTACCTATAAATTCGTTCTGCTGTCCGAGAAGTGGGTATTTCCCCTCAAGGAAAAATTGGACTGCTCGTAATCCCCAAACGTGGGGCATTGATGTGTATAGCGATTCCACATCAATCCCTACCAGAAGCGCTCCGGCAGGCACAACCATAGCGTCCAGTCGCAACAGTACATCCCTTGTATCCTGCACGTATGAGGGTAAATCAAATGCTAGTTCCTTGATAAGAGCGTCAACGAACTGACCAACTTTCTCAAGGGGACCGTTGACAGCAGACACTAGGGGTCTGCCGGGTGAGTTCTGCAGGGACTTGTGGAGCTTGGGGATGATGTAAAATGTTGGAATATTAAACTGTTGAATCCGCAAATAATTCAACTCATTTTTAGTAATTAATTTCTCTTCCAAGCCAAGGCTTAATAAATGATTAAGAGCATTGACAATAGCTGTGAAGGGATTGGAATGGGAAACTCTCACCAACAAGGACTGTAGTGTCCAGTGTTCAAGCTATTGTCGAGTCAGCATTGGGTCCCTCTATTGCCGTTCCCTCTACTTTTCCCTCCCTCATCTCCGGTTCCTTTTGTCCCAATCTTCATTAGATCGTGATACTCAGGGCTGCTACACCACCATCCACAACCCAAGAATCCCCTTTTACTTACCATCTGCTGCTATCCTCTGATTTATAAGGACTTCCAGTAATCCAGCAGATGAGACAGCTTAATGTTACGATCATTAGTATTGAGCTCATTCATGAACTGCTGCAGCTCTTGTTCAGAGCCGCCCCAGATCATGAGGACGTCATCAATGTACCTCAGCCACATGTGGCAGTGGCCGAGGTACGTTGGTGACGGATAGACCAACTCCTCCTCCCACATGCCTAAATGGAGGCATGCGTAAGAGGGGGCCCATGGGGCTCCCATCGAGGCCCCCCCCTAATTTGCTGATAGAAAGTTCCCAAAAATTGGAAGCAGTTATGTTCCAGTAGGAAGGTGAGAATCTCACCTATAAATTCGTTCTGCTGTCCGAGAAGTGGGTATTTCCCCTCAAGGAAAAATTGGACTGCTCGTAATCCCCAAACGTGGGGCATTGATGTGTATAGCGATTCCACATCAATCCCTACCAGAAGCGCTCCGGCAGGCACAACCATAGCGTCCAGTCGCAACAGTACATCCCTTGTATCCTGCACGTATGAGGGTAAATCAAATGCTAGTTCCTTGATAAGTGCGTCAACGAACTGACCAACTTTCTCAAGGGGACCGTTGACAGCAGACACTAGGGGTCTACCGGGTGGGTTCTGCAGGGACTTGTGGAGCTTGGGGATGATGTAAAATGTTGGAATATTAAACTGTTGAATCCGCAAATAATTCAACTCATTTTTAGTAATTAATTTCTCTTCCAAGCCAAGGCTTAATAAATGATTAAGAGCATTGACAATAGCTGTGAAGGGATTGGAATGGGAAACTCTCACTGACAAGGACTGTAGTGTCCAGTGTTCAAGCTATTGTCGAGTCAGCATTGGGTCCCTCTATTCCCGTTCCCTCTACTTTTCCCTCCCTCATCTCCGGTTCCTTTTGTCCCAATCTTCATTAGATCGTGATACTCAGGGCTGCTACACCACCATCCACAACCCAAGAATCCCCCTTTACTTACCATCTGCTGCTATCCTCTGATTTATAAGGACTTCCAGTAATCCAGCAGATGAGACCACTTAGCTTTTTACTTTGAATTCATTCATGTACATCTATCCTGAATGAATTCATATGAGAGGTGTGTGTGGTTCATGTGAGTGGTGGCCATCTGTGTCTGTCTATGACAATATTGTCATTTTTATATATCGGTGATGGTACCTGTTTTTACAGTATATTTTTGGATTGGTGTTTATATTGAGTTTTCAATAAATAGCGTTTATATATATTTTCTGACTATTGCATGTTCCTCATTGATGAATTATCTCTCCCTTTTGTTCCTTGTTGTAATTGGTAGTTGTATCCGCTGATTTTTTTACCCTAAAGCCTGAACCTGGTGCATTTCTCTCTTCTGTCAATAGGTGGCACTGCTGCCTTTGGCATTAGAATGACAAGACCACAATGAGTTCAGGTTGTAAATAGACATAATTTCTCAGCCAATCATATTTGTGGCTAAGCATGCTGGGAGAGTCTATTTAAGAGGAATGAGTCACGTGATCATAAGTGTTCTTTTAACCCCCTGGCTGAGGCCTGGGGGCTGTCTGTGAAGCAGCAGCTGAAGGTTAGGCCTAAGCCTCAGGCCATGAAGTAGCCATGTGTGTAGAGGCTCAGCCTGAGGGGCCTTGAAGCAGATTGGCTACAGCAGCAGAAGACCACACAGGGTGCCACTCCTGTCAGCTAAGAACGGGAAACTGAGGCTAAAATTGGCACAGGATCACCATAATTGGACAATAGAAGATTGGAAAAACGTTGCCTGGTCTGATGAGCCTCGATTTCAGCTGCGACATTCAGATGGTAGGGTCAGAATTTGGTGTAAACAACATGAAAGCATGGATCCATCCTGCCTTGTATCACCAGTTCAGGCTGGTGGTGGTGGTGTGATGGTGTGGGGGATATTTTCTTGACACACTTTGGGCCCCTTAGTACCAATTGAGCATCGTTTACACACCACAACCTACCTGAGTATTGTTGCTGACCATGTCAATCCCTCTATGACTACAGTGTCCCCATCTTCTGATGGCTCCTTCCAGCAAGATAATGTACCATGTCACAAAGATCAAATCATCTCACCACTGGACAATGAGGTCCCTGTACCCCAATGGCCTCCACACTCACCACATCTCATCCAATAGAGGACCTTTGGGTTCTGGTGGAACGGGAGATTCCCATCATGGATGTGCAGCCGACAAATCTGCAGCAACTGCTTGATGTTGTAATGTCACTATGGAGTAAAATCTCTGAGGAACGTTTCCAACACTTTGCTGTATCTACAGTTGTGCTCATAAGTTTACATACCCTGGCAGAATTTATGATTTCTTGGCCATTATTCAGAGAATATAAATGATAACAGAAAAACTTTGCTTTCACTCATGGTTAGTGTTTGGCTGAAGCCATTTATTATCAATCAACTGTGTTTACTCTTTTTAAATTATAATGACAACAGAAACTATCCAAATGACCTTGATCAAAAGTTTACACACCCTGGTGATTTTGGCCTGATAACATGCACACAAGTTGACACAAAGGGATTTGAATGGCTATTAAAGGTAACCATCCTCACCTGTGATCTGTTTGCTTGTAATTAGTGTGTGTGTATAAAAGGTCAATGAGTTTCTGGACTCCTGACAGACCCTTGCATCTTTCATCCAGTGCTACACTGATGTTTCTGGATTTTGAGTCACGGGGAAAGCAAAAGAATTGTCAAAGGATCAGCGGGGAAAAGGCAGTTGAACTGTATAAAACAGGAAAGGAATATAAAAAGATATCCAAGGAATTGAGAATGCCAATCAGCAGTGTTCAAACTCTAATCAAGAAGTGGAAAATGAGGGGTTCTGTTGAAACCAAACCACGGTCAGGTAGACCAACTAAAATTTCAGCCACAACTGCCAGGAAAATTGTTCGGGATGCAAAAAAACCTCCCACAAATAACTTCAGGTGAAATACAGGACTCTCTGAAAATATGTGGTGTGGCTGTTTCAAGAAGCACAATAAGGAGGCATTTGAAGAAATATGGGCTGCATGGTCGAAGAAAGCCATTACTACGCAAATGCCACAAAGTATCCCGTTTACAATACGCCAAAAAGCACAGGGACAAGCCTCAAACCTTCTGCCACAAAGTCATTTGGAGTGATGAGACCAAAATTGAGCTTTTTGGCCATAACCATAAACACTACATTTGGAGAGGAGTCAACAAGGCCTATGATGAAAGGTCCACCATTCCTACTGTGAAACACGGAGGTGGATCGCTGATGTTTTGGGGATGTGTGAGCTACAAAGGAAATTTGGTCAAAATTGATGACAAGATGTATGCAGTATGTTATCAAAAAATACTGGAGGAACATTTGCATTCATCAGCCAGGAAGCTGCGCATGGGACGTACTTGGACATTCCAACATGACAATGATCCAAAACACAAGGCCAAGTTGACCTGTCATTGGCTACAGCAGAATAAAGTGAAGGTTCTGGAGTGGTCATCTCAGTCTCCTGACCTCAATATCATGTAGCCACTCTGGGGAGATCTCAAATGTGCCGTTCATGCAAGACAGCCCAAGAATTTACAGGAACTGGAGGCTTTTTGCCAAGAGGAATGGGCAGCTTTACCATCTGAGAATATAAAGAGCCTCATCCACAAATACCACAAAAGACTTCAAGCTGTCATTGATGTTAAAAGGGGGCAATACACGGTATTAAGAACTGGGGTATGTAAACTTTTGATCAGGGTCATTTGGGTAGTTTCTGTTGTGATTATGATTTAAAAAGAGTAAACACAGTTGATTGATAAGAAATGGCTTCAGCCAAACACTAACCATGAGTGAAAGAAAAGTTTTTGTGTTATTATTCATATTCTCTGAAAAATGGCCAAGAAATCATAAATTCTGCTGTGAACTTATGAGCACAAATGTATGCCACAAAGAATGAAGGCAAAACCCGCTACTAGCAAAGTGGACCTAATAAAACTCCCATACATGTCATGTTATATCCCTGATGAAGGGAGCCCTGAAATGTGTTGTTTGTTTTCAAATGAAGACAACAAAAATAAATAAGCAATAAAGTTTTATCTGGACTCTACATAACTGATGTGTGGTGGTTTCCTTCTTGTACAGCGGTTCTGTGGTCACCCCCACCTTCCTCCCCGGTATGCAGCATTTCCACAAAGAGAAAAAGACACTTTCCATCCGAACTCTCATTACAGAAGAAAAAAATTAAATGACACGTGAAAATGTCAACTGCACTACACACGTTACTACATGCACATTAGAGATCAATCATTTTAGGCCCGTTTTTCAGTTACCTCAAAACCGATGACCTATAAGGGGTTTTAACCCCTTCAATACGGGGCACTTTCACCCCCTTCCTGCCCGGGACAATTTTCAGCCTCCAACGCTGTCACACTTTGAATGACAATGGCGGTCATGCAGCACTGTATCCATATGACATTTCTATAATGTTTTTAAAACAACTAGAGCTTTCTTCTTGTGGCACTTTATTCACTGCCGAGGTTTTTATTTTTTACGTTGTGTATCTCTTTACTTGACACAACCTCATCTTTTTTTATTTTACTAAAAACATGGATATATTTTACATTTGTGTGGCTTTTGTTTTCTGAAAATGTACACTTGATAAACTGTTGATTGTCGGCGGTCTTCCTTGTCTCCTCTTTCTTGGGGGTTGGACATTCAGTGCATTGTGATGGTTGGGTAGACTCAGGATAAACCCAGCCAGCCATAGATATTTCCAGGCAGATTTACTGTATTTATTGGCATATAACACTCACTTTTTCACCATGAAAATCGGGTGCAAATAGCGTGTGCGTGTTATACGCCAATACTTCAATTTCAGCTGCCACGGAGGCAACGGGGGGGGGGGGGGGGGGTGTGGCGTAACGAGTGCCGTCAAATTACATACAGTGAGAATCTCCTGTTTACTTGGTGGCCTCTGTAATAGGAAGTCAATAGAAGGCAATGGCGAGGCTGCTGCATTTATGGCAATGGCGAGGCTGCTGCATTGATGGCAATGGTGAGGCTGCTGCATTGATGCCAATGGTGAGGCTGCATTGATGTGGACTAATAAGGCTGCATTGATGGCACTTGTGAGGCTGCACGTGGGCATTAATCAGGCTGCATTGATGGCAATGGTGAGGCTGCAGATGGGCACTGACCCTTATTTTGCTTCAAAGTTCCTTATTTAAAATTTAAGTTTTTTCCTGAAACTTCCCTCTTAAAATGAATGTGCGTGTTATACGCCTGTGCGTGTTATATGTCGATAAATACGGTAACTGAAATGCTTATTCAAAATATGGACAAAATCGGGTGCAGTTCCCCAGAGGAGTAGCCAGTTCCAGGATCGCAGGATTGGGCCAGGTAGTGGTGTGGTCACCAGAGCTGGCATTAGATGAAGAACATTGTGAAACAGGTGGTCACCCTTGATGGAGATGGGCAAGGAATATACATTTCATTACCGGTCAAGGTAAGGATCATCCTTGTTCTCTACTATTAGAGGAGCTGCACTGAGGGTCATCGTGGCAAAGTCACCAGTGCAGGTGATTATGGTGGAGATGAGAGAACCCGTGGTAGCAGGAAAGAAATTTGCACAGTGTATGGTTTTCTTTAGGGTGTTGGGGGGAGGGTGTGTCTTTAAACCATCATGCTCTTCACAATGAGAATTTGCAAAGTTTAACCAGAATTTACCACATATGAGATTTCTACACAAGCGAATGTTCACTTATTAGGTGTCTTTTCCAATATACCGTTTCCAGAGTACGCTACTAAAAGGAAGGTGGTGGATTCTGATGTTCAAACAAGAATCACTGCACTGACACTGACCTTCTGGAGTTTCCGGACAATAAAGAAAGGGAAGAAGTGAAAAAGTTGAGCCGTTTGCTCTGCAGTAGAAAGGCAACAACCCCACTCGGCATTTATTGAAAACCAAAAATAGAATAAAACACGGACTGTACAAACACCCGTCCAAACCTTAGATGATGGGTTCAGAGGGCAGGAGGTGGTGGCAGGTTTGTGTAGAACATGTGTAGGGCAAGCCCCATACGGGCAGCTGGTGAATATGGTCATCTTCCACCCTGCACACAAATTTTCCATTCGCTTCAGAGACAAGAAACAGTCCTTGCAGCTTTGTTTTTTTTTTCATTAGGGGAATTGAACTTGGATAGGGAAGGACAGATATGGGATGCCCATTTGATCAGTAGAACGCTTTAGGGACTTGAACTATATACATCCAGTATATACACACTTGACTCTTCTACCTCCAGCACAGACTAACTTGCAGAACAACAACTCCCAGGACCAGCTAGCACAGTTTCAGATTTAGCACAGTCTGAATCTGGGCGATTGCCCTTTGCAGGTAGGGACCACTGGCTCCTACGGTGTAGCCAAAAAAAATAGAAGTCTTTAGTGCTAGCTGTCCTATCTGTGGCTGCTGCTCCCAATACCACCTCTTCAGGCACTGCCAGCCCTCCTGACTGCAGCTGCCCCTTTCCACTGCCCGTGCCACCACCATCCCCCAGACTGGCTCTGCACCCATCCCAGTCCTCCCAGGCGTGCCTCCCAGTCCTCTTGACTGTGTGTCACTCACCAGCCCTCTTGGCTGTACCTTTTCCTCCTGGAGACTTGCCCGGCAGTCCTCCCACTGTCCTCTCCTTGCTCCCATGCCTCCTGGCCAAGACACCTCCATGTATCTTGAAGAGGGTACGCACCCGAGCCCAGGCCCAAGGTTCCCCCCCCCCCCCCCCAGGAACTCCCTCAAAGACCACCAACAACCTAACAATCTATCTTCGGCTTCTACCCATTCTCTCCACTGCCCCTGCTGGGCTGACCCTGAGTATTTGAGAGGACCTGTCCCCCTGCCATCCCTCTGTTGGGAATTGGTCAGGGCTAGGGATGAGCTTCGTGTTCGAGTCGAACCCATGTTCGACTCGAACATCGGCTGTTCGCCCGTTCGCCGAATTGCGAACGATATGGGCCGTTCGCGCTAAATTCATGTGGCGCGTCACGGCCCATAATTCACTGCGGCATCGCAGTGCATTGCTGGCTGATGATTGGCCAAGCATGCACTATGACCCGCATGCTTGGCCAATCACAGCGCCGTCAGTAGAGAGAGCTGTAATTGGCCAAAGCCAGGGTGGCTTTGGCCAATTATGGCTCAGGGGATTTAGTACACACCCCACACTATATAAGGCCGCCTGCACGGCGGCCCTGTGTAGTGTGTGTTCCGGTGTGCTGAGAGATAGAGAGAGAGAGAGACAGTGTCATTTGATTTGAGTTAGATAGATTAGGCAGAACAGTCAGTCAGTTAGCTGCACTTACAGTGTATTGTGTATATATATGCATCCCAGGTGTTGCATATATATATATACACTGTATTCAGTTTAGCTAGATCCGTTCCTGTTATCTTCTATCTAGACTATTTACATTTAATGCAGTGCGTCCTGCTCACAGTGTTCAGCTAGATCCGTTCCTGCTATTTACATTTAGTGCAGTGCGTCCTGCTCACAGTGTTCAGCTAGATCCGTTCCTGTTATCTTCTAGACTATTTACATTTAGTGCAGTGCGTCCTGCTCACAGTGTTCAGCTAGATCCGTTCCTGCAATTTACATTTAGTGCAGTGCGTCCTGCTCACAGTGTTCAGCTAGATCCGTTCCTGCTATTTACATTTAGTGCAGTGCGTCCTGCTCACAGTGTTCAGCTAGATCCGTTCCTGTTATTTACATTTAGTGCAGTGCGTCCTGCTCACAGTGTTCAGCTAGATCCGTTCCTGCTATTTACATTTAGTGCAGTGCGTCCTGCTCACAGTGTTCAGCTAGATCCGTTCCTGCTATTTACATTTAGTGCAGTGCGTCCTGCTCACAGTGTTCAGCTAGATCCGTTCCTGCTATTTACATTTAGTGCAGTGCGTCCTGCTCACAGTGTTCAGCTAGATCCGTTCCTGTTATCTTCTAGACTATTTACATTTAGTGCAGTGCGTCCTGCTCACAGTGTTCAGCTAGATCCGTTCCTGCAATTTACATTTAGTGCAGTGCGTCCTGCTCACAGTGTTCAGCTAGATCCGTTCCTGCTATTTACATTTAGTGCAGTGCGTCCTGCTCACAGTGTTCAGCTAGATCCGTTCCTGCTATTTACATTTAGTGCAGTGCTTCCTGCTCACAGTGTTCAGCTAGATCCGTTCCTGTTATTTACATTTAGTGCAGTGCGTCCTGCTCACAGTGTTCAGCTAGATCCGTTCCTGCTATTTACATTTAGTGCAGTGCGTCCTGCTCACAGTGTTCAGCTAGATCCGTTCCTGCTATTTACATTTAGTGCAGTGCGTCCTGCTCACAGTGTTCAGCTAGATCCGTTCCTGCTATTTACATTTAGTGCAGTGCGTCCTGCTCACAGTGTTCAGCTAGATCCGTTCCTGTTATCTTCCTACTGACAGGCAGGCTTGTCTGGTTACAGTATATAAAGCTACCTGAAGAAAATTACAGGTGTTCTATTTGATCCTATTAGTACCACGGTCAGGCAGCTAGACTATTTACATTTAGTACAGTGCGTCCTGCTCACAGTGTTCAGCTAGATCCGTTCCTGTTATCTTCCTACTGACAGGCAGGCTTGTCTGGTTACAGTATATAAAGCTACCTGAAGAAAATTACAGGTGTTCTATTTGATCCTATTAGTACCACGGTCAGGCAGCTAGACTATTTACATTTAGTACAGTGCGTCCTGCTCACAGTGTACAGCTAGATCCGTTCCTGTTATCTTCCTACTGACAGGCAGGCTTGTCTGGTTACAGTATATAAAGCTACCTGAAGAAAATTACAGGTGTTCTATTTGATCCTATTAGTACCACGGTCAGGCAGCTAGACTATTTACATTTAGTACAGTGCGTCCTGCTCACAGTGTTCAGCTAGATCCGTTCCTGTTATCTTCCTACTGACAGGCAGGCTTGTCTGGTTACAGTATATAAAGCTACTTGAAGAAAATTACAGGTGTTCTATCCCAGCTTAGTGCAGCTACAGGCCATTAGTATGTCTGGAAGGCCAAGAAGGAGAGGCAGACAGTCACAAGCCAATAAGAGAGGGCAAGCAGGCTCTGTGTCTAGTGCTGGTCGTGGAGACGGTGCATCCTCATCAGCACGTGGCCATGGGACACGCTTGGCCTTTTTTTCGGCAGCTGGCCGTGTTGAGCCGCAACATGCGCAAGACTTGGTCGAGTGGATGACCAAGCCGTCCTCATCCTCCTCATCCTCTCTCACCCATGCCCAGGGTGCTTTGTCTGGCAAAGCAGCGGCCTCTTCCCTCAGCTCAATGTCATCAGTGACTCCTTCCCTAGCTCCACCATGTCCTCATGAGGATTCCCTCGAACTGTTTGACCACAGTGTTGGGTACATGCTCCAGGAGGATGCCCAGCGTTTGGAAGGCTCTGATGACGATACTGAGCTCGATGAAGGCAGTAACATGAGCACGGACAGAGGGGGTGCCCAAGAAGGACAGCAATCTGGCAGTCATGCTCCCCCTGCTGCAGCATACTGCCAGGTTTGCTCCAGTGATGAGGAGGGAGGGGATGATGAGGTCACTGACTCAACGTGGGTGCCTGATAGGAGAGAGGAGGAGGAGGAGGAGGAGGAGGAGGAGGAGGAGGAGGAGGCGGCGGCACATCACCAACGAGGCAGGATGCCCTCCAGGGGCCAGCCTAAGGGCAGCACATTAACTGCATCACACCCCAAAGCTCCACATGTGCAGGGCGCTGCAGTCTCTGCGCGTTATTCAAAAAGTTCTTTGGTGTGGGCCTTTTTTGAGACGAGTGCATCAGATCGCACCGCTGCTATTTGCAACATATGTCTCAAGCGTATCTCGCGTGGCCAAAACATCTCCCGCTTGGGTACCACATGCTTGACCAGACATATGTTGACCTGCCATGCAGTTCGTTGGCAAGCGTATCTAAAAGACCCACACCAAAGAACAAAGAGGATCTCTCCTTGCTCCTCATCAGCTGAGATTTCCAACCCCACTAGACCTTCAGTCCTCTCTGAGACCTGCAGTGAGAGGAATGAAGGTGTAGAATTAGGTGTGTCACAGCCAAGTACTTGTGGGCAATCTGCTTTTGGTACACCGACGTCAGATTGTACCAGGCAAATTTCCCTGCCCCAGCTGCTGCACCGCCGAAAGAAGTTTGCTCCCAGCCATCCACATGCCCAGCGGTTGAATGCTAGCTTGGCAAAATTGCTAGCACTTCAACTGCTGCCTTTTCAGTTGGTAGACTCTGCCCCCTTCCGTGAGTTTGTGGAATGTGCGGTTCCTCAGTGGCAGGTACCCAAACGCCACTTTTTCTCACGGAAGGCGATTCCGGCTCTCTACCAGCATGTGGAAGGCAATGTCCATGCCTCGCTGGACAGGGCGGTCAGCGGTAAGGTGCATATTACCGCTGACTCATGGTCCAGCAGGCATGGACAGGGACGTTACCTAAGTTTCACGGCGCATTGGGTGACTCTGCTGGCAGCTGGGAAGGATGCAGGACAAGGTGCAGTAGTGTTGGAGGTTGTTCCGCCACCACGCCTCCAAAATGCTGATTGTGACACACCTCTCTCCTCCACCCCCTCCTCTTCTTCTTCCTCCATGGCCTCTTCCTCGGAACCAGCGGTGCTCCGTAGTCGTTCAAGGGGCTACGCAAGTACGCAGGCCAAAAGATGCCATGCGGTGCTTGAGCTGGTGTGCTTGGGGGACAGGAGCCACACTGGGGCAGAGGTTTTGTCAGCTCTGCAGGGGCAGGTTCAGAGGTGGTTGACGCCACGCCAACTTAAGGCAGGAATGGTGGTTTGCGACAATGGCACCAACCTCCTCTCTGCCCTCCGACAGGGACAAATGACCCATGTGCCCTGTTTGGCTCACGTCCTTAACTTGGTGGTGCAGCGGTTCTTGGGCAGGTACCCGGGCTTACAGGATGTCCTGAGGCAGGCCAGGAAAGTCTGTGTGCATTTCCGCCGGTCATATAATGCCAGTGCTCGGCTGACGGACCTCCAAAAGGAGTTTAACCTGCCCAAGAACCGCCTAATCTGTGACATGCCCACCAGGTGGAACTCAACGTTGGCCATGCTGCAGCGGCTGCACACGCAGCAGAGGGCCATCAATGAGTACCTGTGCGACTATGGCACCAGGACAGGGTCAGGGGAGCTTGGTTTTTTTTCCCCACGCCAGTGGGCCATGATCAGGGATGCATGCACTGTCCTGTCACCATTCGAGGAGGCCACGAGGATGGTGAGCAGTGACAGTGCATGCATCAGTGACACTGTCCCCCTTGTCCACCTGTTGGAGCACACGCTGCGTGGAATAATGGACAGGGCACTTGAGGCAGAACAGAGGCAGGAAGAGGAGGACTTCCTTAGCTCTCAAGGCCCCCTTTATCCAGACAGTGTTCCTGCGTGCCCGCCGATCACACAGGAAGAGGACGAGGAGGAAGAGGAGGAGGAGGAAGATTGTGTCAGTATGGAGGTGGAGCCTGGCACTCAGCATCAGCAGCAGTCTTTAAGGGATCAGTCCCAAGAAACACATGGACTTGTACGTGGCTGGGAGGAGGTGGCTGCGGACCATGTCGTTCTTAGTGACCCAGAGGACTCCGGACCGAATGCCTCAGCAAACCTACGCTGCATGGCCTCCCTGATCCTGCAAAGCCTGCGTAAGGATCCTCGTATTCGTGGTATCAAGGAGAAGGACCAATACTGGCTGGCAACCCTCCTTGATCCACGTTACAAGGGTAAGGTTGCGGACCTTATCTTGCCATCGCAGAGGGAGCAGAGGATGAAACATCTTCGGGAGGCCTTGCAGAAAGGTCTGTGCAACGCGTTCCCAGAGACTGGGAGGTTACAAACTCCTGTTTCTGGACAACGTGTTGCTGAGGCTTCGGTCAGTCAAAGAAGGAGCGGTGGAGAAGGTGGCCGTCTGACCGATGCGTTCAGACAATTTTTTGGTCCGCAGCCCCAAGGTATGATCGGTTCCAGCAACCATCGCCAGCGTCTGTTTTACATGGTGCAGGAATACCTAGGGGCAAGATCAGACTTGGACACCTTTCCCACCGAAAATCCTCTGGGTTACTGGGTCTTGAGGATGGATCACTGGCCAGAGCTTGCACAGTATGCAATTGAGCTACTGGCCTGTCCTGCATCCAGCGTTCTTTCGGAACGCACATTCAGTGCTGCTGGAGGCGTGGTAACCGATCACAGGGTGCGTCTGTCCACCGACTCGGTCGATCGGCTGACCTTCATAAAAATGAATGAGTCTTGGATCACCACCAGCTACCAAGCACCTGATGCTGATGTAACCGAATAATTTTTTTTGAAATCTCAGATCCCTTCAAAGACTGCCTATGCTGATGCTGAGTGACTATCCCTGAGTAATTATCCTCTTCCTCCTCAATCATCACGCTGATAGCTTGTAAGAACATTTTTGGTTCTGGGCGCCACCACCAGTGCCTAAGGCACAATTTTTCAGCCCCTGTTTAACAGGGGCGTGTAATTACAATTTTTGATGTAATACTTTGCAGCAGGGCTCGTTCCTGCATTCCAACTAGAGTGTCTGTGAGGGGTTGCAGTGTTGTGGCACCAGCACCAGTGCCTAAGGCCCAATTTTTCTGCCCCTGTCTAACAGGGGCGTGTAATTACAATTTTTGATGCAATACTTTGCAGCAGGGCTCGTTCCTGCGTTCCAACTAGAGTGTCTGTGAGGGGTTGCAGTGTTGTGGCACCAGCACCAGTGCCTAAGGCCCAATTTTTCTGCCCCTGTCTAACAGGGGCGTGTAATTACAATTTTTGATGCAATACTTTGCAGCAGGGCTCGTTCCTGCGTTCCAACTAGAGTGTCTGTGAGGGGTTGCAGTGTTGTGGCACCAGCACCAGTGCCTAAGGCCCAATTTTTCTGCCCCTGTCTAACAGGGGCGTGTAATTACAATTTTTGATGCAATACTTTGCAGCAGGGCTCGTTCCTGCGTTCCAACTAGAGTGTCTGTGAGGGGTTGCAGTGTTGTGGCACCAGCACCAGTGCCTAAGGCCCAATTTTTCTGCCCCTGTCTAACAGGGGCGTGTAATTACAATTTTTGAAGCAATACTTTGCAGCAGGGCTCGTTCCTGCGTTCCAACTAGAGTGTCTGTGAGGGGTTGCAGTGTTGTGGCACCAGCACCAGTGCCTAAGGCCTAATTTTTCAGCTCCTGTTCAACAGGGGCATGTAATTACAATTCTTGATCTAATATTTCACAGCAGGGCCCTGTGAGGGCTTACAGTGTTGTGGCCACAGCAACACCTAAGGCCCAAATTTCTGCTGAGTATATAGGGCAGGCCCCTACTTTCAAACATCTAACTTACAAACGACTCCTACTTGCAAACGGAAGGAGACAACAGGAAGTGAGATGAAATCTACCCCTAGGAAGGGAAATTCTTTCCTGTAAGAGTTAATATGGGAAAACAATTTCTCCTTTCCACTGATGCTTTCCAATCCTTGTTCCACAAAAAAACCCAAATTTTCAAAAAACATTTTTCATTGGGACAAAAAAGTGAGGTGAAATCTTCTGAAGAGGAGGAAAGACAGCAAAACAAATGTCACAGGGGTGATAACCCTTCCCTATGTTTTCCAAAAAGCTTAGAAAAGATTTTTTGGCTGGAGCTAAACACGTTAAAAATGTTCAAAATTACAAACAGATTCTACTTAACAACAAACCTACAGTCCCTGTCTTGTTTGCACCGCCTGTATACTGCTGTTCAGAGTATATAGGGCCTGGTGGCCCCACACCTTTCCTTATTTTAATTTGGGTGCGGGGTTCCCCTTAATATCCATACAAGACCCAAAGGGCCTGGTAATGGACTGGGGGGTACCCATGCCGTTTGTCTCACTGATTTTCATCCATATTGCCATGACCCGACATGACATTAAACCCGCAAGCAGTTTTAAATGAGATTTTTTCCTTTAAAAATGACATTTGGTGCAGGGACTGTTCTAAACATGGGAAACACGCGTCACTTTACAGGCATACTATAGACACCCCCCAGGTACGATATTTAAAGGAATATTTCACTTTTTTTTTTTTACTTTAAGCATCATTAAAATCACTGCTCCCGAAAAAACGGCCGTTTTTAAAAAATTTTTTTGCATTGATACATGTCCCCTGGGATAGGACCCGGGTCCCCAAACCCTTTTTAGGACAATACCATGCAAATTAGCCTTTAAAATGAGCACTTTTGATTTCGAACGTTCGAGTCCCATAGACGTCAATGGGGTTCTAACGTTCGTGCGAACTTTCGGTCCGTTCGCGGGTTCTGGTGCGAACCGAACCGGGGGGTGTTCGGCTCATCCCTAGTCAGGGCTCTCAGAATACTTCAGCCTGCTCCACCTTACTTCCCGTCCCATTCTTCTAGAAGGTTCCAGTACATTCTAGATGTAGGGGGGCAGTCTCAGTAATGCTGCCCGTGAATCATCCAGCTCTCCCAGGGTCTCTGCCCAACCCAGGGAAAAAACACACAGGCTTGGCTTCCAGCCAAGCCTGAAATTTACCTACACTAACAAACAAAAATCCTAGCACTCTAGCAACACAGCTAGGGGGTGCTACACATGGATTCCTTAAAGGCTTTTTTTGTGCCTCTAGTCAGGGTGCAAACTCAACTGAATCATAAAGATGAATGCAGATTCCCAGGCAGAACAATAAAATGTTGTGTCCTTGTGTGCAGAAGGGGTTCTCAGTATTTCACAAGAGGCTTAATGTCCTCCTGATCTATGAAGGTGTCCTCCATAAAGTTCTACTCTCCAACCTTTCCTAGTTGAGGAGCTAAATGAAGTACTAATTTCCTGTGCCGAGAGGCTGGACCAAGGCCAGATTTTCCACTGGGCACCGTAGACATGTGCCTACAGGCGCTCTTCCTAGAGGGGCGCCTATCAGTATTTTTTATATTTTTTAACCCTTTCACTGCCATGTTTGTATGTTGTACAGACCTGACAGTAGGGGGTTTCACACACAATTTGGTGGCTGCAGCCTTTAGGATTGTGTGTAAATCTGACAAGCAGACTCCTGCCTGTCAGGTGTTTGCATTCAGGCGGCTGCCCCCAGTACTGGTACCCCCCCATGCCCCTGCCATGTATTCCAGGCTGCGCTTGCCCATCTGCGGACCCAGGACCGACATGGCGGTTGCCGGTGGGTGGAGGAGAGGGAGAAGAGGGGACAGCTGTGACCTTTCTTTTTGGTGACTCAGAAAGTGACGTGTATGACGTCACTTCTGGGTCACCCTGTCACTTTCCCCGGTCAGCATAGCTGGGAAGGGATGTATTGCGGTGCGATCTGCATTGCAATACATTCAGTGGAGCCCAGAGGAGACATTGGGGGCCTTTTAGACCCTGCATGTCTCATTAACCACTTCCCGCCTGCCATATAGTAATATGACATGCTGACCATGGATGCCCACCCAGGGCCACCAGGAATGCCACCCAGGACCACCAGATATGATGTTTAAAGATGACAGTCAGTACCAATCAGTGGCCATTGTAGATGCCAATCAGTGCCCAGCAGTAAAGCCTGCCAGTGCCTCCTCATCAGTGCTGCCTATCAGAGCCATCTATCAGTGCCCATCAGTGCCACCTATGAGTGCCCATCAGTGTCGCCTATCAGTGCCCATCAGTGTCGCCTATCAGTGCCCATCAGTGCTGCATATTAGTGCCTCATCATCAGTGCCCATCTGTGCCGCTTTATCAGTGCCTGTCAGTGAAGGAGAAAATGACTTATTTACAAAATGTTATAACAAAAACAAAGAAAAACTTTTTTTTTTTCACAATTTTCGGTCTTTTTTTAAATTTATTTAGCAAAACAAAAAAAACCCCAGTGGTGATCAAATACCACCAAAAGAAAGCTTTTATTTGTGGGAACAAAATGATAAAAATGTCATTTGGGTACAGCGCTGCATGAACGCGCAATTGTCATTCAAAGTGCGACAGCGCTGAAAGCTGAAAATTGGTCTGGGCAGGAAGGGGGGAAAGTGCCCGGTATTGAAGTGGTTAAAGAGAACCTGTCACCTAAAATTCATCACATAAACATTTTTTTTTTTTTGCATAACATTTTTTTTCACCTTATGTGAAATGAACACTTCACTCCAAGTCTTCTCTATAACTGATAACTGTCTGTGTTGTTGCTCCATATGGACAAGAGCTCAGCCACACCCTGGAACAGTGGCGGCTTGTCCATTAGGGGAGCACGAAAGCTGCCACCCCCCACCCCCCCCGTCCATCCATGCCTCCGGCCCACCTAATCTACATGGATTCCAATGGTGTTTTTTTTGGCTCTAATGGGCTTTAATTTTCCATTTCCCGATTGTCCGAAAGGAGAAGTGAGCCCATTGGCCTAGGAGGAGGAGGGAGGAGATGCATGGCCGCCATGATGCCGAGGAGGGGAACCCACTGCCCGGATGGAAGTGCTGGCCGCATCATAGAAAAGGGGTAAGTGCAAGACTTGTATCCAACCGACCGAGAGATTATACCACCAGCCACCAGTGCCCTAGAACAGCCTTTCTCAACCCTTTTACCCCAGGGGAACCCGTAACATTATTTTCAGGCCTTGGGGAACCCCTGATAAAACCCATTCATTGGGGGTCAGTGGGAACAATGCCCTTTACTTTGGTGGTCAGTGTAAGAATAGCCCCCTTACAGAGAACTATAAAGATCATTGGTGTCATTAAAGGCGTCGAAGAAAAAAATATATAGTATTTTTTTAATTATAAAAAATATATTTTATTAATGACAATAAAAACATTACCGTAAAAAATCCTTTGTTGCATACCCAATTCATTTCATATACATATATAGACACTACTGCTTTACATGTTTCACTTCGAGTGAGCTTCTTCAGGAGATTCTAGAGTGCTGTATGAAATGATTGTTATGAGAGATACATAAAAAACAACAAAACAAAAATGGATTAATTACTACAGGTCTACAATTAGTTACAAATTATCAAAATATCGGTGCACAAAATTATACTTGTTTTTACAATAAATATTGCCAAAAAGGAGTTTTACTATCAAAAAATATTTTTGAAGCATGGAAGGACCTACCGAGTATGAAGAGTTTGCAAAATAAGACGCCGAGCCGTTCAATTTCTGAATAATCCCAACAGACAACTCGATGTAAAGGACATAGTAACCACAGGGGGGCGATGTAAATATAGAGTGAATGAGTCCCAATATATATCGAGTACATGTATAAAAGATATACCGGGACATATCCCCATTGCCCAACACAAAGTTGTATATCTATATAAATCTGTAGTTGAAACCCAAATTTGATCAAGTTTGAATTGTGACCGAAGCCCGTTAGGTTTAAGTCTATTGTTGCCCCTGTTTGGTTTGAGCTAATCATCAGCTAGGTCCCTACCTTTGTCTCCCTCTTGCACAGGTTGTTGCGATTGCTGCGCTGCAATGGGTTTTCATACCTAGCAGCGCTCGCAATACTCTGTAGTAATTAATCACATTTTTGTTGTTGTTTTTTATTTATCTCTTAGTAATCATTTCATACAGCACTCTAGGTACTCCTGAAGAAGCTCATTTGAAGCGAAACATGTAGAGCGGTAATGTCTGTATATGTATATGAAATGAATTGTATATGTAACAAGGGATTTTTTACGATAATATTTTTATTGTCATTAATAAAATCTATTTTTTATAATTAAAAAATATTATATACTTTTTCTGCGACGCCTTTAACCACTTAAGGACCAGCCTCGTTTTGGATTTTAGGTGTTTACATGTTTAAAACAGATTTTTCTGCTAGAAAATTACTTAGAGCCCCCAAACATTATATATGGTTTTTCTTCTAACACCCTAGAGAATAAAATGGCGGTCATTGCAATACTTTTTTTTGCACCGTATTTGCGCAGCGGTCTTAAAAGCGCACTTTTTTTGGAAAAAATTCACTTTTTTGAATAAAAAAAATAAGACAACAGTAAAGTTAGCCCAATTTTTTTTTTATATTGTGAAATATAATGTTACGCCAAGTAAATTGATACCCAACATGTCACGCTTGAAAATTGCGCCCGCTTGTGGAATGGCGTCAAACTTTTACCCTCAAAAATCTCCATAGGCGACGTTTAAACAATTCTACAGGTTGCATGTTTTGTGGTACAGAGGAGGTCTATGGCTAGAATTATTGCTCTCGCTCTACCGGTCGCGGCGATACCTCACATGTGTGGTTTGAACACCGTTTTCGGGACAGGGGGGGTTTTAAAAAATTTTTTTTTATTTTTATTATTTATTTTACAATATTTTATTTATTTTTATACTGTTTTTTTTTTTAAAAAAAAATGGTGTCACTTTTATTCCTATTACAAGGAATGTAAACATCCCTTGTAATAGAAAAAAGCATGGCAGGACCTTTTAAATATGAGATCTGGGGTCAAAAAGACCTCAGATCTCATATTTACACTAAAATGCAATAAAAATAAAAAAAAAAGTCATTTAGAAAAATGACATTTGAAAAAATATACCTTTAAGAGGCGTGGACGGAAGTGACGTTTTGACGTCGCTTCCGCCCAGCAGTGTCATGGAGACGAGTGAGTGCCATCTTGGCCTCACTCGTCTCCAGACACACCACAGGATAGGACGCGTTCGCCTCCGCCGCTACCGACGGCTCCGGTAAGCGGCGGAGGGCACCGGATCGCGGCGGGAGGGGGGGCCCCTCTCCCGCCACCGATAAAAGTGATCTTGCAGCGAATCCGTCGCAGGGACCACTTTTATCTGAAAGCCGGCCGCCGCACGAAAACGGGGATACCGGGGTTATGGCAGCTAGCTGCTGCCATAATAACGATATCCCCGTTCAAAGTTTGGACGTATATAGTCGTGCGGCGGTCTTGAAGTGGTTAAAGTCCCACAGTTTTCTTTTTTTTTCTATGTATTCTTCATAAATATTGGGATGTGGTGTCCACTCTGTTCTTGCAGCCCAAAGTCTCTTTATTAAAATCATCGGTGTCATACCACTGGCTCCTCCAAGTGGCATTGGCTCAGAACTATGTAGGCCCCATCAAACAGGAGGTAAATCAGCCACAGCTCAAGGAACCCCTAGACACCTCTGGAGGAACCCTAGGGTTCCACGAAACCCTGGTTGAGAATGGCTGCCCTAGAACATGTCCTGGAAACCAGGGTGTGACTGGCCCCTATATGGAAACCAACAGTTCTTATTTCAGACTTCAAAAAAAGTGAGTCCCTCTGCTCTCATTAATAAAGGCCAATGTGTGCAGATCGGGCAGGAGGACATGTTATAATTACAACATTGCAAAACAGGATACAGATCATGAACATCCTTTTCTTCTTCTTCCCTGCAATGCACCAGCCTCAGATACAAAAGTCATGGAACCCGGAGAGGACACAGGTTAGGGGAAATATTAGGAAAGGAAAAGGTTAACTTCAGACTGATATAAAAGATACAAATGAATGTCCTGAGTGGACACAGTGGTCAATCCACAGTGGTCCTCTTGGCCAATAGTAAGGCTAACAGCTGACCACAATGGGAAATGGACACTCCTACCTGGAAGTGGGCGGGCTCTATCCTCTTGGAAGCGAGACGTCACATGTCTACGGCTTGCCAGAGGGTCTCAACTTACCTAACCAATATTAACGCCTTGGATACCACAGCTGTTAGCCCCACCGCCGGCCATGGTGATCAGGATCCTAAACCTTACAGAGGACTGCAATCTCCAGCCACAGGTACGCCCTTCTTTATATATATCTTTGTAATGGCATTTTTTTAGCCTTTGCCCTCCCTATTAACCACTTGCCGACTGCCCACCGTGGATATACGTCGGTACTTTGACATTTTATACCGTTGTTATGGCAGCAGATAGCCTGGTGTTTTTCTCTGGCTTTCACATAAAAGTGGTCTCTGCAGCGGATTCGCTGTGAGATCACTTTTATCAAGGGCAGGAGAGGGACCCCTTACCCCATCCCCGAGTCACGCTCCGGTCGTCTCCCCCCCGCTTACCGGAGGCATCGGTAGCGGCCGAGACGATTTGATCCTATCCCCTGTGAGGCTGGATGCCGAGTGAGGGAAAGATGGCCCCCACTTGGCTCCATAACATTAGATGGGGAAAGCGACGTCAAACGTCACTTCCGCCCAATGGTCTTAAAGGGGAATTATAATTTTTTTGTAAAAAAAAATTTTTTTTTTTATTGCATTTTAGTGTAAATATGAGATGTGAGGTCTTTTTGACCCCAGATCTCATATTTAAGAGGACCTGTCATGCTTTTTTCTATTACAAGGGATGTTTACATCCCTTGTAATAGGAATAAAAGTGACCCATTTTTTTTTTTTAAAGACAGTGTAAAAATAAAAAATAAAAAGTAAAATAAATAAGAAAAAAAAAAAATTTAAAGTGCCCCGTCCCGCCGAGCTCGCGCGCAGAAACGAAAGCATACGTAAGTAACGCCCGCTTATGAAAACGGTGTTCAAACCACACATGTGAGGTATCACCGCGATCCTTAGAGTGAGAGCAATAATTCTAGCCCTAGACCTCCTCTGTAGCTCAAAACTGGTAACCTGCAGACATTTTTAAAACGTCGCCTATGGAGGTTTTTAAGGGTCAAAGTCTGTCGCCATTCCACGAGCGGGCGCAATTTTGAAGCGTGACATGTTGGGTATCAATTTACTCGGCGTAACATTATCTTTCACGATATAGAAAAAATTGGACTGACTGTTGTCTTATTTTTTTAAGTAAAAAAAGTGTATTTTTTTCAAACAAATTGCGCTTGTAAGACCGCTGCGCAAATACAGTGTGACATAAAGTATTGCAGCGACCGCCATTTTATCCTCTAGGGTGTCTGAAATAAATAAATAAATAAATAAATAAATATATATATATATATATATATATATATATATATATATATATATATATATATATATATAAAATGTTTGGGGGTTCTATGTAATTTTCTAGCAAAAAAAAATATTTTAACTTGTAAACAACAAATCTCAAAAAAAAGCTCAGTCCTTAAATGGTTAAAGTACTTTTTGTATATTATACAAGGTCGTGGCACTTTTTTTTTTTTTTTTTTAGCTAATTCAAACTGAAGGCTCAATTGGGCTTTAACTAATTCAGCCCCGGAAGATTTACCACCCTTAATGACCAGGCCATTTTTTGCGATTCGGCACTGCATTGTTTTAACTGACAATTGCGCGGTTGTGCAATGCTGTACCCAAACAAAATTGACGTCCTTTTTCCCCCACAAATAGAGCTTTCTTTTGGTGGTATTTGATCATCTCTGTGTTTTTTTTTTTTTTTTGCGCTATAAACAAAAAAAAAAAAAAAGAGCGAAAATTTTGAAATAAAAAACAATATTTTTTTACTTTCTGCTATAAAACAACCAATAGAAAAAAAAAATTCATATTTATTCATCGTTTTAGTTCAATATCTATTCTGCTACATATTTTTGGTAAAAAAAAATCCCAATAAGCGCATATTGATTCGTTTGCGCAAAAGTGATCGCGTCTACAAACTATAGAATATTTTTATGGAATTTATGGAATTGAAATTTTTTTTCTTTTTTTTTACTAGTAATGGCGGTGATCAATGATTTTTAGCGGGACTGCGACATTTTGGCGGACAAATCTGACACCTAACTGACACCTTTTTGGAGGACCAGTGACATTATTACAGTGATCAATGCTAAAAAAAATATGCACTGTCACTGTATAAATGACACTGGCAGGGAAGGGGTTAACATCAAGGGCGATCAAAGGGTTAAATGTGTCCCTAGTGGGTGCTTGCTAACTGTGTGGGGGAGATGCTCTGACTGGGGAGAACTTAGATCCGTGTTCCTGCTTAGCAGGAACACAAGATCTCTATCTACTCCCTTGTCAGAACGGCGATCTGCCTTGTTTACATAGGCAGACCGCCGTTCTACCTCTCTCTCTCGAGAAGCGATCGCGGGTGGCCAGCGGACATCGGGGGTCCGCTAGACCTGGTGATTGGCTCCTATTTGTCCAATCAGCACGCGATCGCGCTTCCAGCGGCACGCGTGCGCCCCCGAGGGGCTATTGCACGAAATGACGTGATTTCACGCAATAGGGCCGGCCTTCTGTAGGTGGTCGGCAAGTGGTTAAAGAAGATCTAAAAGCATAATTAATAATCACTCCTTCGCGCTGTGATCGCTGCCTACGCCGCCTTTGCTTTCTTTTACGTTCGGGTATCTCTGCATGGATTCATGTGACCCACCCATGGCCTTTCACAACTACCGTACCTCTCCCAGTTTGCATTGCGGTCAGCAATGATGATGTCAGAGAAGGGGTGTTATCTATATTCACTGTTCTTCCTGAATGCTGCCTTCTTCATCAATAAACAATATACTGTACGATCTGATCCTTGTATCAGTCTGATGGTGCAATATACAACCGATCAATAAACAATGTTCTGGTCATTCTGTTCTCTGGGTCATCCCAATGGTGCAATGATCAATAAACAACTTATTGTTTTATCTGTTTCTAGTGTCAGCCCAACGGTGCAATGTACAACGATCAATAATCAATGTACGATGTTACATAGTAGGTGAGGTTGAAAAAAGACACAAGTTCATCAAGTTCAACCTATGTGTGTGATTATGTGTCAGTATTTCATTACATATCCCTGTATATTGCGGTCATTCAGGTGATTATCTAATAGTTTCTTGAAGCTATCAATGCTCCCCACTGAGACCACCGCCTGTGGAAGGGAATTCCACATCCTCGCCGCTCTTACAGTAAAGAACCCTCTACGTAGTTTAAGGTTAAACCTCTTTTCTTCTAATTGTAATGAGTGGCCACGAGTCTTATTAAACTCTCTTCTGCAAAAAAGTTTTATCCCTATTGTGGGGTCACCAGTACGGTATTTGTATATTGAAATCATATCCCCTCTCAAGCGTCTCTTCTCCAGAGAGAATAAGTTCAGTGCTCGCAACCTTTCCTCATAACTAATATCCTCCAGACCCTTTATTAGCTTTGTTGCCCTTCTTTGTACTCGCTCCATTTCCAGTACATCCTTCCTGAGGACTGGTGCCCAGAACTGGACAGCATACTCCAGGTGCGGCCGGACCAGAGTCTTGTAGAGCGGGAGAATTATCGTTTTATCTCTGGAGTTGATCCCCCTTTTAATGCCAATATTCTGTTTGCTTTATTAGCAGCAGCTTGGCATTGCATGCCATTGCTGAGCCTATCATCTACTAGGACCCCCAGGTCCTTTTCCATCCTAGATTCCCCCAGTGGTTCTCCCCCCAGTGTATAGTTTGCATTCAGATTTTTGCCACCCAAATGCATTATTTTACATTTTTCTACATTGAACCTCATTTGTCATGTAGTTGTCCACCCCATTAATTTGTTCAGATCTTCTTGCAAGGTTTCCACATCCTGCAGAGAAGTTATTGCCCTGCTTAGCTTAGTATCGTCTGCAAATACAGAGATGGCACTAAGCTAAGCAGGGCATTCTGTTCCCTGGGTCAGCCCAATGGTGCAATGTACAACGATCAATAAACAATGTAATGTTTTATCTGTGTCCAGTGCCAGTCTGATGGTGCAACGTACGATTATTGACCACATGCCGCCCGCCCACTGTCAAATGACGGCTGGGTGGTGCGGCTCTCGTTCTAGGTGGACGTCATATGCCGGCCTCCCAGAACGACCGTTCTCACGCGCCCGCGGCTCTTTAACCATGTGATCGGCTGTGTCCAAACACGAAGATGCCGGTAATCGGCGCTCCTCGCCTCGCACTGACAGAGTGTGAGGAGAGGAGAGCCGATCAGCGGCATCTCCTCACAGGTGGACGTCTAGGTATGTAATCAGGGCACTGATCATCAGTGCCCTCATTACAATTAAGTCCCACCAGTGCCAGCAATCAGTGCCAACCAGTGCCCACAAGTGCCAGCCATCAGTGGCCATTAGTTATGCCAGTCAGTGCTGGCTATCACTGCTCCCCATAAATGCCCATCACTGCTGCCCATCAATGCCCATCAGTGCCCACCAGTGCTGCCTATCTGTGCCCACCAGTGCTGCCTATCTGTGCCCACCCGTGCTGCCTATCCATGCCCACCAGTGCCACCTATCAGTGCTCATTAGTGCCACATATCAGTGCCACCTATCAGTACCCATAAGTACGGCACATTCTTGCCTCCTTATCAGTGCCCATAATTGCCACCTCATCAGTGCCCATCAATGAAGGAGAAAAATTACTTATTTACAAAATTTACTGACAGAAACTAGAAAAAAAACTTTTTTTTTTTTTTTTCAAAATTTTCGTTTTTTTTTTTTGGAAAAAATAAAAAACCCAGAAGTGATTGAATACCACCAAAAGAAATCTCTATTTGTGTGAAGAAAATTATAAAAAAAAAATTCACATGGTTACAGTGTGGAATGACCGCGCAATTGTCATTCAGAGTGTGAAGGAAGGGCAGGAAGGGGGTGTATGTGCCCCGGTATTGAGGTGGTTAAACAATGTATCGTCCAATCAGTTTCCTGTGTCAGTCTGATGGTGCAATGTACAACGATCAATAAACAATGTACTGTTCAGTGTGTTCCCTGTGTCTGTCCAGTGGTGCAATCAATGTACAACCAATAAACAATATACTGTACAACGTGTTCTCTGTGTCAGTCTGATGGTGCAATATACAACACTCAATATACAATGTACTGTACAACGCTCAATATACAATGTACTGTACAACGCTCAATATACAATGTACTGCACAACGCTCAATATACAATGTACTGTACAACGCTCAATATACAATGTACTGTACAACGCTCAATATACAATGTACTGTACAACGCTCAATATACAATGTACTGTACAACGCTCAATATACAATGTACTGTACAACACTCAATATACAATGTACTGTACAACGCTCAATATACAATGTACTGTACAACGCTCAATATACAATGTACTGTACAACGCTCAATATACAATGTACTGTACAACGCTCAATATACAATGTACTGTACAACACTCAATATACAATGTACTGTACAACACTCAATATACAATGTACTGTACAACACTCAATATACAATGTACTGTACAACGCTCAATATACAATGTACTGTACAACACTCAATATACAATGTACTGTACAACGCTCAATATACAATGTACTGTACAACGCTCAATATACAATGTACTGCAGGCATGGATACAAAGACTGCCTGCTGCCATCCAGTGGACAACCGAGGGAATTGCGTCTCGCTAGCACACTATTCAGGGAACATAACAGGAATAGCAGCAGTGATTGTCTTCTGCCCAGATATGAAATGAAGCCCAGCCCCTTCCTAGGACCAAGCTTGGTCCCGTATTGATTTAGGCCTCATGCACATGAGACGCTGTTAAACTCGCGTTCAGAGGCAGTTGGACACTTTTTTCAACTGCCCCTGAACTCATTCAATGTTATCTTATGTGTCCATGTACACAGTCTCGTTTTTTGGCGTTTTTAGGCAGTTGCGTTTAACCTCGTTTTTCCAGAAGCAAAAAAAAATGGGTTCAGACGCAAAAGTTTTCCACGTTTCAGACGCCAAACGCGGCTAAACGCTGGTACCGCGTTTAGCCGCGTTTGCGTTTATAAGTGTTTTTTACAACCCGACTTTGGGGCCCCATATCTCGGGGCCACTTTGCTAGGAACCCCAAATTTGGTATGCTAACACAGTTGGACTAACACTATAACATATCCAAATTTGTGGTTCCCAGCACCAAGTGGCTCCGAGATACGGGGCCCCTAAAATCAGGTCGGAAAATGTAATTCTCTGCTGCAGAAGTGCTTGACATTTTGCGACCCAACTTTTGGGGCCCCGTATCTCGGGGCCACTTGGTGCTAGGAACCCCAAATTTGGATATGTTGTAGTTCCACTGTGTTAGCACACCAAGTTCCTAGCACCAAGTGGCCCCGAGATACGGGGCATCAAATTTGGGTTGCAAAATGTCATTCTCTGCTCTGCAGATGCTTCTAGACGCAAACGCAGTAAAACGCGGCATGCAAACACGGCAAAACGGGCGTTTCCAAACGCGTTCAGCAGAGTTTGCACCAGCGTCTCGTGTGCATGACGCCTTAAATGTCAAATGTCAGAGCCTATACTGCCCACTTCAGTATGATGAGGTTTGGTTTATTGTAGAGTGGAGACAGGACTGGAATAAAATCAGTACATCCCTGCAATACATGCAGATCCCCCCCTCCTTGGCTTATCTTTTTAAAACACTACAAGGACAGAAAAATACCCATTGATCCTTCCAGAAATCAAATGTGCTTTCAACTTCCTTTAGTGATTTGACAACCCTTCCCTCTGCTGTACTGGAATCCAAGCAGTGTTGTAGGCCCTGTCCAGTTCTCTTCTGTGGACTACAGCTCCCTCAGGGGCGTCGGGAGGGGGTGGCTAGGGGGGGCTGAAGCCCCGAATTGGTCCCCGAAAAGCCCCGAGTGTCAAGAAGGCACTGTTCAATTGTCAGCCCCGAGCGCCGCCGGCTGACGAGCGGGGACCGATCTGATCCGCCGAGTGCGGCCGAGTGTGGCTGAATGACATACAGGTCCCGCCTTCTGGAGCTATGATGGACGTCCCACTGGTCCAATGCTGGGACCGCGGGACGTATTGACGTCCATCAGGCTCTGCAGGCTCCAGAAGGCGGGAATTACAATCCGCCGCGCCACATCACTAAGATACCCACTCGGCGCTGAGATAGATCAGAAGATAGAAGAGGGGATGAGGATAACCTGAAGAGGAGCCCGGTGCTGGGGTTTGTTGGTGACCTGAGCTGTGCTGGGGCGGACGGCAGAGTAAAGAGCTCCGGATCTCGGTGTGTCTGATCATGGGCACCGTACTCCGGAGTGTGCAGCAGGACTGGAGGCAGAGGAGTCTTCTCCATACCGCCTTGTGCCTGCTGGCCGTGCTGGGACTGGGAGGCAGGCTCTACGTATAACTTACTATGTGCAGGACAAAGCCTGGAGCTCCAAGGTCCAGGCGATGAAATTCAAGCAGTCTCCTCTTCTCTGGCTGCCTGCTGTGCCACATGATGCGTGGGCTGCACACCGCACACTACAGCTGAACTGAACTGCAGGACACCTGGACACATGAAGTCTGTCTCCTGGTCAGGTAGGTGAGATCAGTGTATGTATGTTAGGTAGGTCAGTGTATGTATGTCAGTGTATGTATGTCAGGTCAGTGTATGTTAGGTAGGTAGGTGTATGTCATGTCAGGTCAGTGTATATTAGGTAGGTGTATGTCATGTCAGGTCAGTGTATATTAGGTAGGTGTATGTATGTCAGGTCAGTGTATGTTAGGTAGGTGTATGTATGTCAGGTCAGTGTATGTTAGGTAGGTGTATGTATGTCAGGTCAGTGTATGTTAGGTAGGTGTATGTCATGTCAAGTCAGTGTATGTTAGGTAGGTGTATGTCATGTCAAGTCAGTGTATGTTAGGTAGGTGTATGTCATGTCAAGTCAGTGTATGTTAGGTAGGTGTATGTATGTCAGGTCAGTGTATGTTAGGTAGGTGTATGTCATGTCAGGTAGGTGTATGTATGTCAGGTAAGTGTATGGTAGGTAGGTGTATGTCAGGTCAGTGTATGTTAGGTAGGTGTATGTATGTCAGGTCAGTGTGTCAGGTAGCTGAGATTAGTGGTCAAAATTGATTGGCACTGCTAAGCCCCAGGCAGCAACCAGCAAGTAAGCTTACCCCCCGCAACACAACCCCAGCGCTCAGCCAAAAAACCCCGTGCCATGACCACCCCCCCCGACACCCCCCCCCCCCCCCATCGGTGCCAGCATCGGACTTCGGGCTGAAGCCCCTGGTCTTTTTGCCACCTAGCAACGCCCCTGAGCTCCCTATTATACCTCAAAATTATGTGACGAGAAAAGGAACGGGGGGTCGCTCTATAGCCCTCCCACACTTCCTTCTTAGGGAGACAACACTGCACCTCCAGAGACCCTTGGACAGCAGGTTACTGGCAGTATCATTGGCTGGGAATACTGGGAATAAAAGGAAAATAAGATGAAACAATAAACTAATGCAGCTACTTCATCTAATGCCCCGTACACACGAACGGAAATGCCGCCAGCAAAACTCAGATGAGAGCTTTTGGTCGGAAAATGCGACCGTGTGTACGCACCATCGGACTTTTGCTGGTGGAATTCCAGCCAGCAAAAGATTGAGAGCAGGTTCTCTATTTTTCGGTCGGAAAAAGTTACTATGCGAAAATGCGATCGTCTGTATGCAATTCCGACGCGCAAAAAAATCACTCATGCTCGGAAACAATTGGACGCATGTTCGGAAGCATGGAACTTTATTTTCCCAACCTGTCGTACGTCACCGTACGTTCTTGACGGTCGAAAGTTCAGAGAACTTTTGCGTGACCGTGTGTATGCAAGCCAAGCTTGAGCGGAATTCCGTCGGAAAAACCATCCGAGATTTTTCCAACGGAAATTCCGCTCATGTGTACGGGGGCATAAGAATTAACAAGCTGCAATATATTATATATGTATTTTCTTCTTGGGTTTAGATACGCTTTAATGTTAATGTGGGCAGAGCTTGATGACCCATGATCAGCCAAACTTATGGATCCAAGGGCCTCAACCTCTTCACATGGTGATATGGCCAAGAAGTTAAACTTTTGCTCTACCAAATATTAGCTTAGGAGCCGCCGGATTTTTGGGTCCCCCTTTGCAAGCACAGCCAGGCAACATACATTTTCAGTCATCCACTTAGTAGTAAAAAACCAGTCCAGGGTGTTTTGTTTTTAGTTTATTGTGGAATACACTTAGATGGGGATGGGAAGATATGGGATGCCCAGAATGGAGGACTAGAATTTGAGGACTAGGAAGCTGTCTCAGGCTGCTGAAAAGGATCACAGGGCTGTTTTCCCGTAGGACAACTAATCAGGCCAACTGGTAAAGCACATTTCCAACTTCTGTCTGCAGGTACTCTATCTCCGTAGAATAATGCTTAGGCACCTGGCTTCTCTTTAGGATTCCCAGGCAAGAGGTTCAGGGTAGCTGTACGGGCTTTGTTGGCTCTAAACTGTGCCTCTGTAGATAGCTAGATGGGTATAGCACCTGGCTGCTTCTCCTCTTATAGGCTCTGGGATGTAGAATTGAAGCTGCTCACTCAATCCCTTGTAAAGATCATGTGGTAACTTCCGGTTCCGGCGCCGCATGGAGTAGCTGCCTCTCCTCACAGCTCCCGCACTGAGGACACAAAATCTGCCTGTAAAACCAGCCCAGAAGCCTAAAATCACCCTCGGCCACCTTGGGCACTAGCACCCACTATATGGACCGATTCGTGGAGGTCCTTGGCTCCCGCACCAACACGGCCCAGACGGCGCCGCCGGCCCAGCCGCAAATCGAGGCCCCGGCTTCGGCCTACACGGACGCTCACACAGGCGCACAGATGGCGGAGATGGAAGTAAGTGGCAGCACGGCTGTTAATGCGGGGATGAAACAAATAAAGGCCCAGCTAGGAGAACATAACACCAGGCTAAATGAGCTAGAACATCGCCTATCAAGTATGGAAGAAGAGATGTACCAAGCCCAAGCCACAGAACAAGCACAAGACAAGACAAATCAATATATAATCCAAAAACTCGACGATTTGGAAAACAGGTCCAGAAGGAGCAACCTGCGATTCGTGGGGATACCCGAATCTCTCCAAGCATCTGCTTTAACAGATTTCTGCTCCCAACGCATCCCTGAGGCGCTAGGCCTAACAGGCTCTTGCACGGTGGAACGCGCCCACAGGATGGGGTCCTATAGCGAAGAACGCAAGAACCCTCGACCCATCATTGCTAAATACCTGAACTATTCTGACAAGGCTCTTATCCTCCAAAAATTCAGACAAACTCGTTCGCTCCAAATTGATGGCGTGAGGGTTCTGATTTTTGCCGACTACTCCATCGAGGTCTCAAAGAAACGCAAGGCCTTCCAACAGATATGCTCAGAACTCTTTAAACAACAAATTAAATTCACTTTAGCCTTCCCGGCTACTCTACGCCTCAGGACACTCAGCGGTGACCAGCTATCCTTCCAGAAACCCTCAGAAGCAGAAGCCTATATGCGGTCTTTGCTCTCCAACACTCAACAGCACACCCCTTCCAAAGGCACTCCAATCAATCGCTCCCTGGATCAACGGAGCCCGCGCAAAGATTCTCCCAAGCGCTTCAGATCCTCGGTCTCGGACCAGCATCGATTCACTCCTCGCTGAACAGAGACTTGCAACTTACCTCTCTGGCCACCCAAATTTTTGGGCAGTAGATCTCTCTGTCCCTCCTCAGGTTTTTCTTACCTTCTTTCGTACAGCAACACGTAAAGTATAATGCTATTATATTTAGTTGTTTTCAATTTTCTAAGTTTTATCTTAGCAGTTACCTCTCTGAATATGTTCTTTTATCCCCACCTGGCCTCGCTGTGTACGGCTAACTGCATCCTCCCCCCCCCCCCTGGAACTATGGCCCCCAAGTGCCTACATAGACACCTGTCACTTTCCCATGGGCTCTCTGGGGACGTACCGCAACTGTCCTGATCTGGGAGTGACCTACACAGTGACTCCATGCGGAAAAAAGCGAAGTTTCCATGTTTAATTGTGATGCTCTCCTTTATGTTGTTCCCCCTCTATGATATACCCCCCCCCTCTTCCTTTCTCCTCTTCTCCAGGGCTCATACCAACCCACTTGCACCTCTAACCTAACTCACCTCCAATATAATAACATCATGCTTCCTGACACAGCTGGTACTTTATCACACCACCTACACAATGATAAACAAACTTATCGGCACATATCCCTCTCCAGCCCCCCCCCCCCAATATGAAAATAGTCTCCTGGAACGTAAAGGGTCTCATATCCCCCCAAAAGAGAATGAAAATCCTTAGGCATCTCAAACGGCTCAAAACCGACGTAGCATTACTTCAGGAATCACATTTATCAGCCCCAGACTTTCATCGCATGAAGAAGCTTTGGGTAGGCACTGTTTTAGGCTCAGAGGCAGCAGGACGCAAAGCTGGCGTTCTCCTACTCAAAAACCTCCCTTGCTCAGTTTTGTCAGGGAAAAGTGACAGTCAGGGCCGTCTGCTCACGGCACATGTCAAAATAGGCTCCAAAGAGCTAGTAATAATGTCTATGCTCCCAACAACCCAGGCAAACAATTCTACACTGAACTGTCCAGTCGGCTACTGGAAAACACGCATCTCCCCCATCTGATCGGAGGGGATTTTAATGATACTCTCCATCAGACAGACGACAGGTCCTCTCCAAAAGGTCCAAAACCGGGCACCAACCCCCCGCCCCTTCTCTCTTTGCAAGCACCATGGAATCTATCCACCTTCAGGATTTATGGCGCCTCTCCCACCCGGCAGACAGGGAATTCACATTTTACTCCAACCCACACAAAATATTCACAAGGATAGACTATCTCTTTGGTTCTGACAACCTATTCCCCTCCTCCAGAATTCCACTATCCACGACATAACCATCTCCGACCATGCCCCTATAGAGGTGACACTCGACAACCTAGACTTACCCCCACACCCCAATATCTGGCGGTTCCCCTCCTACCTGCATAATAACACTGACTTTCAACAATACATTTCCGATGCATGGGCTGAATACTCCTCAAATAACGCCCCTCACATACACGATCCCAATCTATTTTGGGACGCCGGTAAAGCATTCCTAAGGGGCCGTATCTTCTCCTATGCAACTTCCTTTAAACGTAACACCCTAACTAAATACAAAGAGGCCAGCTCACGCCTACATCAGGCACAACGAGAACTGTACACTAAAGACTCCCCAGATGTACGCACTGAATGGCAGGCAGCAAAAAGAGAATTTGACACTTGGGTAAATACCCTTGAAAAAACCAAGAAGGCCTACCTAGATGCCATATTCCATAAGTTTGGGAACAAAGCAGGTAAACTCTTATCCAGACTCTGCAAAGGTCCATTCCGCCCCACCCACATCACATCTCTTCGTGACAGTACAGGCACCCTCCATGCCACTCCACAATCAATCAACAAAGTCATGCTAAAATTCTACTCTACACTTTACGCCTCAGATCCCATAGATACACAAAAAGCACACGCTTTTCTAGAAAAAATAACCATGCCCAAAATGTCTCCATCACAACTAGAAACCCTTAATGCACCTATAACTCTTGCCACTCGCTTACACGATCTCTGTGACAGGAGATCTAACCATCTGGTAAGGGGCGTTTTTGTCTGAGGTGGAGGAACTTCTTATATCACCACGCTCCCCAGGGAGATATGTTTGTGCATGCCTCACTCTGCATAAAGATTGGTGTTTTCTTCCCTCACCAAAAAGTTATTTCTCTCATAAGGACTGTTATTTGAAAGTATGGACTTTGCAGCATTACATGGTCCTCGATTCTGAGTTTTCACTGTTTTATTCATTCACCATGAATCGTGCAGTTTGTGGAGTTTAGTCTACATTGTTTTAACAATATTCACTTTATTTGGTTTTTTTTTTTGTACGCATTTTTCATCTATTTTGAGTGTTGTTTATCACCAGGAATGTTCTTGGCATGGTTATACTCACCTGTTATAATCACGTCCACATATTAAGCAGCGCAGCCTATTCCATTTACCTATAACTCTCCCTGAACTCTCGACAACCATCCGCAACCTGACCCTATCCAAGGCCCCAGGTCTAGACAGTTTCACTAGTGAATTTTACAAAACCCTACAACCCCTCCTAGAACCCACTCTTCTCCAAGTATACCAGGATATTTGGTCAGGGGGTGCATACATACAGACGGGGAACCAGGCCATTATAAAATTGTTGTCTAAAAAGGGCAAAGACCCCCAGGAACCGGGCTCATACAGGCCCATATCACTTCTTAATCTAAATGGATGTGAAAATTCTTTCTAAAATCGTAGCCACTAGGCTAGCAGATATTATGCCCTCTCTAATTCATTCCGGCCAATCAGGCTTCGTAAAAGGAAGAACTGCCACCCTCAACATCCGCAAAGTCATGCTGGCCCTAGAACATGCACTCCAACACCCAGACACTGATCATGCCATTATCACGTTAGACGCGGAAAAAGCCTTTGATAACGTCAGTTTCGACTGGTTATCCATGACAATGACAGCGATGGGTTTCACTGGTTCCTTCCACCATCTTATCACCGCCATGTACACAGCCCCGACAGCAAGATTAGTGGTAGCAGGTCTTCTATCAGAAGAACTTCGCCTTCACAAGGGTACACGCCAAGGTTGCACCCTATCCCCGCTCCTCTTCAATATCGCCCTAGAACCGCTTTCCAGATATCTAACATTAATAGCCCCCCTACATGACATAAAAATAGGCACGCATGACTTGCGTACCTCCCTATTTGCAGATGATGTCCTCATATTTTCAGCCAACCCCTCTTCAGATATGTTAACCATAAAGAATGTATTTGATGAATTTCGCCTGTGCTCTGGTCTCCGTATTAACTACAGCAAAACCGAAATTCTACCCATCGGCACTCACTCCACACCAAAATGGACCCAGCAATCAATTTTCCCTGTTGTAAAATCTCATATCACCTACCTGGGAATAAAAATAGGAAAACTCCCCTCTTCACTATACCACCTTAATTACCCTCCTCTACTGTCTAAAATAACTCAGGAACTAAATACCTGGATGGATCTGCCCCTCTCGCTCTTGGGAAGATGTCGTTTAATAAAAATGGTCAGTTTTGCAAGACTACTATACCCAATGCAAACTATCCCACTACTTCTCCATCATAAAGATGTGACTTCGCTCAATTCTACCATATCTAAATTCCTATAGCAAAACAAACGACCACACATAGCTCTCAAAAAACTATATCTTCCCAGGCGCGAAGGGGGCATCAGTCTCCCTCATATTAGAATTTATAACGTAGCATGTTTGCTTAGAACTAGCCTAGACTGGATAACGCAGTCCTCTCGCTACTCAAATTTCTCTTTGGAATCTGACATGGCCCACCCTTACTCACTAGTAGCCCTCCTCCACTGCAGATGGAAGTCAGTCCCCCCTCTTTATCAACATAACCTCCTACTAAGGGATACAGCAGTGGCATGGAGAGAAGCAAGGAAACTACTCAAGATATCCCCCTTTGTATCGATACACCTCCTGATTCAAGAAAATCCGGTCTTCCCACCGGGTTTAGAACACAAACCTTTCAAAATTTGGGAACGGAAAGGCCTAACAAAATTCTCCTCCCTCTGCAACATACAGACGGGACGGCCATTACCCTTTGCCAACATTGCGGAAGCCTTCTCTCTACCCACGACACATACCTTCTACTATGGTCAATGCATCAGTTTTCTAAAGGAGGCGTGCAAACAAGTCGACAAAAGGTTCCAAACCAACGTCACAGACCAAATGATCTCGAACAATTAATACAAAATCTCGGACATATACAAACCTCTCCTCAACAAGTCATCTCTACCTCTCTCATCATCATCAATTAAAAATTGAAACAAAGACTTCCCTGACCCAAACCTAGTGGAAAAAATCCTGCAAGGTCTCAATACCGTACAAAAGCTGACACCTAACGAAATATGGAGAGAAACGCAACTGAAAATAGCCCACAGAGCATATATGCTTTTCCTATCATCAAAAACAGACAAGAGCAAAGCCTTCTGTCCAATATGTAACTTTCAGAAACCAACCCTGACTCATCGCTTCTGGGCCTGCTCCTACATCTCTACATTCTGGGATCAGGTTCTTGCCTACATATTTGAAGTGACCCTACTTAAACTACCCAAGGATCCATTACTTCTTATCTTCGGCCACTGGGATCCAAAACTCCTGCCCTGGTCCCAAACCGTCAACATCAATACAAGACACACAGGGAACTCGAAAGATACCACTTCACACAAAGGGTGGTCCCTGATTTGCCTCTTAATCGCAAGAAGAACCATCTTGAAAAATTGGATTTCACCTTTGTGCCCTAATATCACCCAAGTCAAACGAGAGCTTATGCACTTACTAATCAAAGACCGCCTAAATACGGATTTCAAACAGAAAAACTCCTCAGAACGCTTCCATTCCAAATGGCACGCCTTTATGCTCTCATCTCTCTCACAGGAGGAAATAGCAAATTTCAGCCTCTCCTCCTTCTCTTACTATGACTCCTATTAACCGATGCCAAAGGAGTAAATCTCCTCTTGAAAAAGGAGTAGATCTCCTCTTGAAAAAGGTCCTCTTGCACCAACCTGAACTCGGCACTGGCCGCTAAACTTGCCACTCCAAGAGCACTAGCAGAATTCTATTTAAATTACTGTCACCAGCTATCTCAATGTCAATGTGGTAAAATGCATCTGGACAATCGTATAATGTACCTTACCAACTGTCTTACTTCTCAATTAGGTGCCCCCCCCCCCCCACCTACCTACCCACCATCCCTCCACCCCCCCCCCCCCCCCGGTTATGTTCTCTTCTGTGTATTATTGTTATCGAATAATTTAATATTCAAAGGGATTTTCCAAACAGATCCATCCAGGTATCCACTAATGATAGCCAACTATTAGATTGTCATGATCTGGTATAACTTGTTTACCCAGCCATCCCATATGGGAAAATACATTGGAAATTATTCCTTATCTAGACTTAAGTTTGTACCAAAGTTTTTTGTTGCCTCTGTGAATGTCACCATATATGACTGTGCACAGTACTATACTTTTATTGTATGTTGAAAATCAAATAAAAACTTTTTGGAAAAAAAAAAAAAAAAAAAAAAGATCATGTGGTGACTGCTGAACAGGCCACCTGCTGGACAGGTCCCAATGGCTTCAAGAGTGACTCAGCGAAGCCTAGCTGAGGCTGAAAGGGTGTGAGGCTTCCGCTGGTTCTCTCTCCCTTCCTCACTGTCTACTTCGTTCTGGCTCCTTCTGCCCAGCACAGGTGTAGTGATATGGGCTACAGTCATAATATGGTACAGTTCCCTGCCATTCCGCACCTGTAGACACATCCCTATAGTGCTGGGCGCCAGTGACTGTCATCACATCTGTGAGCCCGCTCGGAAAGGATTGTGGGACTAGTAGTCTTTCAGACCGGCGTTTCCTTTGTGTGATTCCTGGGAGAAACTTTAAAGGGGACCGGAGTCCTGGGCCCTGCTGTGCGCACATCTGCTTGTGCGGGGAGAGAGGCTGCGGCCTTCCACGCAGTAACACAGGGATTCCAACCCGGCCCTGGAGGGCCTAAGCCTGTCTGCTTCATCGAACATTCCCATGGCACCCACCTAGCAGATCTACACTATGGTCGCCCGCATCCATCAGCCGTGGGTCATAGCTGGTCGTTTCGCTGAAGGACGTCTCTTCCTGGATCGCTGTCTGCAAGGTGTAAGCCGGTCTGGTCGTTGGTGAGAGGGTATCAGCCCATCCTTTGCAACCCTTCCTTGATACTATATTCAAACATTGTGTACAGACACCTTTACCTTGGGAACACTTTTATTGCATTACTATTTGGAAGACTGTACATAGACACCTTTACTCAAAGCCACTTCAAGGAGTATCACTAGCCTGTTTAAGTCTGTCGGTTATCACCACACCATTGTGCCTTATTGGATACAATATAATGAGCTCCAACTGCCGGTGAAGACTATCAGGCCTGCATCTTGGACGTTGCTGTTATTACCACTTAAAGGGCCCTATCCTATTCCCTATTTCATTTGATCTCTCATTAGGATATAAAGGTTAAATAGGCCGGCCTGGGGTTCCCCTTTAGTGTGAAACTGCCTAACCTAGATAGCTAACCTTTTACTGCATTTACAGGTTATACTTCAAGTGGTGATCCATTGTACATATATGTAAATAGTGCTGTTGAACTGTTTTTGAAGTTGTCTTTTGGGGAAATGATTCTTCGGAGCCTGGGCTGTTATCCTGCTCTTGGCTGAACAATTCCCCTCATCTGTGTATTAATACCACCTTACTGGCTTCAGTAAAAGTTTATATAATATAAACTTGTTTGAATTGTGTGACGTGTTATTTAAGGGTGTTCTGGAAGATGTCAGAATCCAGAGTGTCATGTGGGTTGGAATGTTCACAGGGTCATGGTGATGCAGAAGAACAGGTAAATCCAAGCAGTCCTCAAGGGGGCCGTGCTACACAGGGGTCCCCTCCTGGCCACTGGACCCTAGACTCTGCTCCTACATGGCCAGGCTCTAGAATATCTTTGGCCTGTCTCTCCACCTTCTGGGCCATCCTCACCCAGGGATTGGAAGAGACTTCATAAATATTCAGGCTTCATCTCTACCTTTCCGCCCTCTAAGTTTTAGAACTCTCCAGGAGCTTCTAGAAACCAGGGGGAGGCGACGGAGACTTAGCCCTTGGAGCTCTGCCAACCTAACTCTCAACAATCTAACCCCCAGCTCCTCTGGCTATAGGCAATGCTACAGTAGCCTACTTCATGGTTGCAGAATCTCAGACACTAGTTACTTTCTGGTATGTTCACCCAGAGTTTACAAAGAATGGCACCAAAAAAAAAAAAAAAAAATCATTCAGTAGGTGTCAACACCTTGTTAAAGTTAGGCTCAGAATGAAACCACAAGGCATAGATGGAGAGGCTACATGACCGGGTTAAAAGAGTGGAGATGGGAGAAGTTTTGGTAAATTAAAGGATGTAAAGAGGTGAGGTACCTACCTAACTGGAGTGACTGGACAGGAACAGATGAGGTTTCAAGGGGTTGTAGGCAGGAGGGTCATTGTAAAGTTTCAGATGGAGGACAACAGACATAGGGGAATCTTCTCACCCTCATTCCCCCTTGTTGATTTAATTGTGTTTTCATTCCTTTTTTGTGGTTTGGGGATTATTTTAGGTTGAGAAGTTCAGTCATGTCATCTGGAAGGGTTCAAGGTCCTTGAAGGTGGGCAGTGGGTTAAATGTGAATTGGCAGGGACCCATCTTTGGTGCAGCACCCTTATTTTTTTGTACATTCATGGTAGTACCTGAGGTTACTGGCAATTGTCTCAGAGTCAGTGTGGTGTGGCTGGAGATCTACCTCATGGGTTGTCACAGGTAAAATGTCCTACATGGACCTTGAGGCTCCATTTCACATTTTATTAAAGGGCAATCTGTTTTTTGTTATTTATATTTTGTTATTAAAGTGGCTGTTATGGTCATTAAAACTCTAATCGCTGTTTGGTGTGGTTTATCAAGGTCATATGTGTCAAACACAAGGCCCGGCAGGTCATTTCATGTCACCCTCACCTCTCCTGCAGCTGTGGCACCCCTCCTGTGCAGCTGCTGAGAGGCTCCTCTCTGCCCCCCCCCCCTTCCCAGCAGTTGGCAACAGAGGGGGAGGACAGAACTCCTACAAATCCTGGAAAAACGGGAGCTATTCCTGCGCTACCAATTTGGAAAAAAGTGTAGTAATCGTGTAGACTTCTAACTGCAATTCAAGAGGTATATGAACCATCTACACCCGGACAGCTGCATGCACCAAAATCAGGGCCCAAACATAAGCCCGGAAAGAAAATTAAAAAGAGAAAGGGAGGGGTGCTGCGCTAACCAGAGGGTCTATACTCATTAGTTGTGGGATCAAAGGCCTCAGTATAATAGAATACATACACATATAAAATCGCATGAGTTGGAGTATATAAAACACATAGGTAAAGGTGGTGTCTAGAAATTGGGGGGAGGGGTGGTTAGTGATAGAAGTATAAACAATATATATAAAATGGTCCAAACAAGTGATGAATATAAACAATAAAACATTGACTAAAATTCATTCAGTCCAATAATGTCCAATATGTTAAAGTGCTGGTGCTCTCGTGCCTTAAGTAAACTAAAATAATGCAATGTGCTATAGACCAATAAATAAATAGAACAAAATTGCACGAGAAGAATATATCACATGAAAAATGAGAAAGGCATAATCGCCAAAATCTTCGTGTTGCTGCAAGTGCAAAAATGAAAGTTCAGTGTGGGTAATCCAGTGAGTAGACAAAATACTTGCTAGTGTCCAAAACAAATTTATATCAAGTGTCCAAAACAAAAACAAAGTGCAACTCAGGGCAAATCTAATCAATGGTGCACAAAAAAAGTGCTCAAACTCAGCAATATATAGCAGTGAGGTGATGCTATGCAGACAAAACACTCTGTGTCTTCTTCATGCAGCATGCGCTAGTGTAGGTAATGGCCCCTTACCTAGCGGTGCTAGGTCAACCGCATGTATGTTGTATAATCGCAAGGTCCTGGGTCTCTACTGCGTCCCTATGTTCCCGCTTGCCGACTCTACAGGATCCTAATTGCTGGCTGGATGTATCTAGTTATGGTCCTGGAATAGTGCGGTTCCTAGCTTCTCCACATCTCATCTCAGGGGAAGAAGTCACGTGATCGGTGACGTCACGCGTAGGGACGGAATAGGCTTGTTTCGTTTCCTTCTCTGCTGAATGCATTACGAGCTCGCCGCTCGTTGGATACAACGCTGTGATACTAACTGCTCAATGTGAGTACTCTTTCCATATGTGTATATGAATAAAGTGACCCTTACAATACATACTTCACTATCTGGGTACCTTGTCCTATGTTTTATATACTTGAGATGAGATGTGGAGAAGCTAGGAACCGCACTATTCCAGGACCATAACTAGATACATCCAGCCAGCAATTAGGATCCTGTAGAGTCGGCAAGCGGGAACATAGGGACGCAGTAGAGACCCAGGACCTTGCGATTATACAACATACATGCGGTTGACCTAGCACCGCTAGGTAAGGGGCCATTACCTACACTAGCGCATGCTGCATGAAGAAGACACAGAGTGTTTTGTCTGCATAGCATCACCTCACTGCTATATATTGCTGAGTTTGAGCACTTTTTTTGTGCACCATTGATTAGATTTGCCCTGAGTTGCACTTTGTTTTTGTTTTGGACACTTGATATAAATTTGTTTTGGACACTAGCAAGTATTTTGTCTACTCACTGGATTACCCACACTGAACTTTCATTTTTGCACTTGCAGCAACACGAAGATTTTGGCGATTATGCCTTTCTCATTTTTCATGTGATATATTCTTCTCGTGCAATTTTGTTCTATTTATTTATTGGTCTATAGCACATTGCATTATTTTAGTTTACTTAAGGCACGAGAGCACCAGCACTTTAACATATTGGACATTATTGGACTGAATGAATTTTAGTCAATGTTTTATTGTTTATATTCATCACTTGTTTGGACCATTTTATATATATTGTTTATACTTCTATCACTAACCACCCCTCCCCCCAATTTCTAGACACCACCTTTACCTATGTGTTTTATATACTCCAACTCATGCGATTTTATATGTGTATGTATTCTATTATACTGAGGCCTTTGATCCCACAACTAATGAGTATAGACCCTCTGGTTAGCGCAGCACCCCTCCCTTTCTCCTACAAATCCTACACCTCTCTGTGCAGCCACAGCAACCCCTTGTCTCCGCCTCCCCAGATCTCAGTATTCAGCCGTCTCTGGGAGCTGACTCCAGCCCTCCTCTGGTCCTCCTCCAGACCCTGCATTTTCTGCTTCCCAGAGTCACCCCCAGTTTCTTCCCAGCAGCAGCACAAGGTAAGGAAGGGGGTGCACTGTGATGTAAGGAAGAGTGGGGGATTCTTGACTTCTGATGGTGGGGGGGATGGGGGGGGCTCTTGACATTTGTAGTAAGGGGGGGGGGGGGGGTGGAGTGCTCTGGGCATCTAGTCTTACAGATACAACTGGCCCTTTGACGGCAACCATAATGCTGATGTGGCCCTCGATGAAACTCAGTTTGACACCCTTGATTTAGGCAGTGGTGTGTGGTGGAGGGGTGGTAAGGCAGCATGAGTGCCAGAAATTAATCCTTAATACCCTAGTCAAGGATGAGATGAGAGGAAACTGGATGGACTTTTTCAAGTTGTGCAGAAGGGTACCCCAGATGATGTCTTTTTAGATCAAACATGTTGGGTTGAGGCTCATCCAAACACTGTGTTCCACATATCTGCAACCCAGCCTATTGGATTATGAGATGAAATGCCTTTTTTTTATGGGATGTAAGTGTTTCATTCCTTTTTAATATATTCTACATAATTGGTTTTACACTATGTGGAGATTTCCTTTGTTGTCATGATGATTGACCTACTGGATTGAAAGAGAAGTTTCCCCTGACTGATGTGGAATCGGAAGGGTTGTCCTATCACACAGCATTAAAGTTTGGGAGAGCTTATTCTCCTGATGCCTGCTTGACTCAGTGCCCATGGCATTGGAGTCCACGTAGTCTGGTAAGCGCATTTAACGCTCTGCATTGGTGGCGGCTATCTACACCAGGGTGATTTATGGGTTTGATTTGCAAGGTCATCTTCTGTCAATACTGATGTCTAATACACCTGTGGTTTCCACCTACATGGGCTGATTTGTTTTATGTTACTTATAGACTTTTCATTATTTACATTATACATGTGTGGACTTTTTAACTTGGATTTATTTATGTGACACACCTCAATATTTAATTTAATTGTTATATGTCACTTTAACAGTTTTAATTGATATAAGTCGCTTTATATCATGATTCCTAGCGCAGCACTTTTTTCTTTCTTTATTTCCTAATCTGAGCAGGCCAGGAAGGAGGGTGGGGGGGAGGGTGGGAGGGGGGCGAGTGAGTGTCCCCACCTCCTGAACCATACCAGACCACATACCCTGAACATGGGGAGGGGGGGGCGCTTTTAGGCAGAGGGGGCTCTGCCCTCCCACCCCAAAACACCTTGTCCCCATTTTGATGGGGACAAGGGTCTCTTCCCCACAACCCTGGGCTGTGGTTGTGGGGGGGGGTCTGATCAGAATCTGGAAGCCCCCTTTAACAAGGGGGCCCCCAGATCCCAGCCCCCCCATATGAATGAGTATGGGGTACATAGTACCCCTACCCATTCACCAAAAATGTGTAAAAAATGAATAAAGAGAGTAAACGAGTGTTTGAAAAGTCCTTCAATTAAAAAAAAAAAAAACAATGCTGGTGTAGATCTGTCTCACACCACCTGCCACACTGCTGAACCCGAAAAAAAAAAAACAACCTCTGACCTCGTCGGATGTTCCCCGTGAACTGCCCGCTCCTCCATCTGACATCTCTTAAATAGCTAAGGGGCAGAGTCACCTGATGACATCAGCAGGTGACCCCCGCCCCCTTGTGACGTAACTGACCGGGACATGCTCGGTCAATGATGTCACTAGGGTCAGGGGCCACCCACTGACATCATCGGGAGACTCCGCCCCTTAGCTATTTAAGAAATGTCAGATGGAGGAGAAGGCAGTCCATGGGGAATGTTTGATGAGGCTGGAGATTTTTTTTTTTTTTCAGGTTCGGCGGTGCGGCGTGAGATAGATTTACATCGGGGGACATTGTTTTTTTATTTTTTAATAAAGGACTTTCAAAAACTCGTTTACTGTCTCTATTCATTTTTTACCCCATACTCATTTACATGGTTGGGCGGGATCTGGGGGCACCCTTGTAAAAGGAGGCTTCCAGGTTCCCATAAGCCCCCACCTGTGGCTTGGTATAGTTCCTAAGGAGGCGCACGCTTTTGTCCCCCCCCCTTTCCTGGGCTGCTGAGCTACATGCTCAGATAAGGGTCTGGTATGGATTTTGGGGGGGGGGGACCCCCTTTTTTTTGGCATGGGGTTCCCCTTAGAACTCAAACCAGACCCAAGGTGTCTGGTATAGATTGGGGGGGGGGGGCACGCTGTTTTTTTTTTTTTTCAGAATTTTCTATTGCCAGCATTGTTTTGTTTACATTTCAGCTGTCATTACTATTCATTACTATTTCATTAAGGGATTCAGATATATCCGAATCTCCGAATAACCAAAAATTCATCCAAATTCGTATACGAACCAGAACAAATTGCACATGTCTACGTGACGTCCCTCTGGTCTGCAAAGAGTAGAAAATGAGGCAATGAAGTGGACCGCCAACAGTTGAGGAATAAAATTGGAGAACTGTTGGCAGCTTTGATGGATCTCAATTTCTTCTGCGTGTTGCAGATGGAGGGTCAAAGCTTGGCTTGGCCCTGTATGCTTCGAAATAAGCTGAAATTAGAGGTTTGAAGCAGAAAAGCATGGCCTGACAATCAGTATGAACTTTAAGATACAATGAAATCCCTGTGTAGGATGGTGGGTGGTATGTATGTTTGTGAAAGGGGACATGTCTTATACCGCGTACACACGAGTGGACTTTTCGACCGGACTGGTCCGACGGTCTATCCGACGGACTTCAGACAGACTTTCTGAACAAACGGACTTGCCTACACACGATCACACCAAAGTCCAACGGATTCGTATGCGATGACTTACGACCGGACTAAAATAAGTAGCCAATAGCTGCCCTTGCGTCGGTTTTCGGACTAGCATACAGACGAGTGGACTTTTCGATAGGAACTGGGTCCGGCGGAATTCCGACGTAAAGATTTGAAACATGTTCCAAATCTAAAGTCCGTTAGATTTTCGACCTAAAAAGTCAGCTGCAGGTCCGATGAAGCCCACACACGGTCGAATTGTCCGCCGGACTCGGTCCATCGGACTAGTCCGGTCGAAAAGACCGCTTGTGTGTACGCGGCATTAGGCTGTATGGTCATCTAGCTTTATCTTTATCATATTAGAATTGTTAAACTCAGTAAAAAAAAGATATGTCCAAGAAATATTTGTAGCTACATATAATAAAAGAAGAGTCAGACAAAACTTACAATTTATTTATCAAATAGACCAACAACAATACAAGTAGGAAAAGTGTCAATTATTATTAATAGTAAAAATATTTCTTGTAAAAGTACTGGAAATAATGTTCTTGATCTCTTCGGGTTGGCTAAATGTGGCAGATAGGATTGTAGGACAATGAGGAAGACCCCCAGGTCAGGAGTGAGGATCAGCTTTACATAATTGGCTATGTAGACAAACACCCGTGGGATATAAAAAAAGGCGATAACAAATAAATGTGTCATGCATGTATGAAATGCCTTCCACCCACCACCGGAATGGCTCAAGGAGAGAATTGAAAATAAGATGGAGATATAGGATAAAATTATGAGGGCTAGAGTGCCTAAAAGCAACACCAAGGTTATAACCAAAAGAATTTCTCGAGTGGAATTAACATCATCACAAGCCAAGCGCATGACAGTTGAGCTATTGCAGAAGAAGCTGATGACCTTATTTGGACCACAGAATGGGTGTTTGGCAATCATTGTGGTGCCTAAAGTGATAATAGCCAAGGAAAACCACATAAAACTGGAGACATACACAGTCAATTTGATGGTAATTGTAGACGAATACCTCAGCGGATTGCAGATAGCAATGTACCGGTCAAACGCCATCAGCATGAGGATTAAAGGGTCCATTCCAGCCAACCAATGGACCAAATATACTTGCACAAAGCAGGCGAGAAAAGATATTTTTCCGTTATCAAACCAATACTTGGCAATCATTTTAGGCAAGGTAGCCATGTCGAAGAGAAAATCAGAAAATGCTAAGTTGGCAATTAAAATGTACATAGGTTTGTGCAGCTTCTCTTTTAGGATGATCACAATGAACACAGCACCATTGGTGAGAAACATTATGTTGTATATAATAAACAAAAAGAAAGTGAGGCCCGGAACGAAAGGACTGCAAGGAGGGATAGTGTAGGGCCGGGCATGACAGTGTGTCTAAGGGAGACACATATGGGGTTAATGTGGAAAGGAGTAATGGGAGTGGCAAGAAAGGGGAAGGTAAGAAAGAAGTTTTTGCCAAAGGGGAGTGGTTATATTTATAGAGGGGGCGGTGCAAAGGGTCAGTGTGAAGATGAACTTACAGGAGGAGGCAGTTTTTCTCACTGCTCCTCCATGATGGCAGAGATTGAAGCAATACCAGAGTGGCTGCAGAGACAGGCATGGATGGACATGGAGGATGAGGCAGACGGATCCCCGTCAGGTGAGGTGTCCCATCGCAGAGGTCGCGGCCTCCAGCGTGCTTTTCACCAGGGCCTGCATCTAGACCCATTCACCTCCCCAGAAGCCCGACAGAGGAGCGATCGCTTCCCCCCGGCAAAACAGCATCAGCCACAGCTTTCAGCAGGCCCTGGGTGGTCCACACGCCGCCTGCCTAATCCAGTGGGTGGGGCCACGGGCTAACATGGCGCCGGTTCCCCGCACGGACATCGTGGGTCAGGAAGCAGGGCGGCATCCCCATCCGCACACAGCGATCAGAGGGGGGATATGATGAGGGACGGAGAGCCGAGCAGAGACACGGAGGTGGTGGAGCGGGAGATCGGGAAGTCGGTGAGGGGGCGGAGCCTACCGGGACAGCGCTCGGTGGGACAAGATGGCGGAGGAAGAACAACACATGACAGCCAGGACATCGCCAGGTCAGGTCAGTGACGCCGGTCTGGAGAAGGAGGAATTTCGGGGGTGAAGCGGGCCCCACAACTGCCAAGCACCACGGCCTTAGGGATTTCATCTCCCGGGGGGCTTGCTATGCCACCCATCCTGGAACAGGACGAGAGGTCAGAAGGGAAAGCATCAGGGGAGGAGGAACCACTAGTACCAGCGATGGAGAGCAACGCGGCGGCTGTTGGGGGAGCTCCTGGTCAGCCCGGTAAGTCAATGGTTAATTTGTCTTTGTCTGATGCATTGCAGGATGTGTTAGGGGTGGTAGCTGCGGGTACGGTTAGGCCAGCAGTTCCTTTGATACAGTCAGGGGGGGGATACGCTGGGCCAGCAGGGGGCAGGGCACAGGCCTGCCAGTGCGGGGTCCAGTACGCAGCTGACGGATTTATTGGAGGGCCTGCGGGCGTTGTTAGGTAGATTTGAGGCAGCTCCGATACCCGTGCAGTCAGGGGTAGGAGTGGTCACCGAGAAGGCAGGGGAAAAAGGGGATACGGAGAAGGCGGAGAGGACCAATATGGTCAGGACTGCGAACGCGGCAAAGTGCGAGGTATACCTCTACTTCGAGGGCCTGCTGGGAGCTCATCTAAAACAGGAAGTCCGGGATAAGATTTACAAGGGCGAGTATGTGGAGATTTTTCGCTACTGTCATTGGAAAAAATTAACTTGGACAGGGTGAAACCTGATGATTCCAAGAAGGAGAACGAGGAAAGAAGGAGGTACAGGCTTATACCGTGTACATTTGTTAACTGGCTGCAAGCGTTTGCCATTATGGTGAGCGTTATTGGTGAGAAGAACCCCGAGCATTGCTCGGCTTTGTTCTGTTACATGGACGCTATAGGAGGGGCACATAGGGTGTACGGTGGTACTGCTTGGCTTAGATACAACGAGCAGTTCAGACAGTGCAGAGCAGTCCGCCCGTCTCTGCATTGGGATCATAAAGATATTAGCCTCTGGATGAGGCTTATGTCTTCAGCGAGGGCCCCGCCTCAGTTTTTTCAGGGGGAGGCCGGGGGTACACATTCCTCAGGCCTGCCGGCCGGAAAGAAGTGGGGAGTATGCTGGCAGTGCAATGAGGGCTCCTGTAAATTTGGAGCAGCATACAAGTTCAAGCACGAGTGCTCTGGGTGAGGGGGAGCCCATATATTGTCCAGGTGTTTTAAGAGAGGGAAGCATGCCGGTGACTCTGCTCAAAAGAGGGACGACGCCGGTGAGGGTGGAAAGGATGCTTCCTTTTCTAAGTAAGTATCCAGACAGGGAAGCGGCAAAGTTATTGGCTTCGGGGTTTCAGGACGATTTTAAGAACCCGTGTTCGTTGGCGATGGTTCTGCCAAAGGCAAGGAATCTGACATCTGCTTTACAGCATCCGGGGGTGGTGGAGGACAAATTGGGAAGAGAAGTGGCCATGGGGCGCATGGGGGGGGCCCTTTGCCAACAAACCCTGGCAGGATTTGGTGGTGTCACCATTGGGGGTGGTGCCCAAGAAGGAACCGAACAAGTTCCGCGTGATACACCACTTATCTTTTCCAAAAGCCATGTTCGCGGCTTTCAGCTCATTTTTGGAGTGGGTGATTAGGGAGGTTTCCGGCTTAGGTTCAGTCATACATTATTTGGATGACTTTTTGTGTATAGGCCCCCCTGCTTCCTCTGTGTGTGCGATTCTACTTTCCACGTTGCAGCACATTGCAGGCAGGTTTGGTATACCATTGGCCGCAGAAAGAACGGAAGGCCCAACGGCTGAACTTAGCTTTTGGGGATAGTAATAGACTCAATGGCGATGGAGTGCCGATTGCCCAGAGGTAAGTTGGAGGACTTGCAGAAGGAAATTCGGGAAATCCACGGACTGCGGAAAGTTCAGTTGAGGACTCTGCAGTCGTTGCTGGGTAAGTTGAATTTTGCCTGCAGGATCATCCCCATGGGGCAGGTATTGCCGACGGCTGTTGGCAGCCACCGCGGGGGTAAAGGCCCCGACTCATTTTATTCGCCTGACCGGGGAACACAGGGAGGATTTAAAGGTGTGGTATGAGTTTTTTAGCCTCATACAATGACAGGGCGGTGTGGATGTCTGGCCCGGTGAGTAATTTCGATGTAGAGCTGGTTACAGATGCTGCAGGCTCCACGGGCTATGGTGCATTTTTCCAAGGGCAGTGGAGCGTGGACCCCTGGCCGCAGTCTTGGGAGAGGGCGGAGTTCCTTAAGAATTTAGTGCAACTGGAACTTTTCCAGTGGTGCTGGCTTTGGAACTGTGGGGGGAGGCATGCCAGATTCTAAAGTTGAGAATAAATTGTGACAACATGGGAGTAGTGCAGGTGGTCAATCGCATGTCTGCGTCACCACAACCAGTTATACGGCTTTTGCGGAAACTGGTGTTGAGGTGTTTGAGATTAAATATTTTATTTATGCGGTGCACATCCCGGGTGTCGACAATTTGCTAGCTGACTCCTTGTCTCGATTTCAATGGAACAAGTTCAGGGAGCTGGCTCCGGGTGCACAAAAAGAAGGAGTTCCTTGCCCGGACTGGATTTGGGAGCTGCCCTTGGAGTCACCGCGGGATGGATTCGGCAGTCTAAGTGAGTCCACTTGGTCAGCCTACGCGAAGGTATGGAAAGAATGGTCAGGGTTGGTACAGGAGGCAGGGGCTGGGAAAATGGGGTCTGACGGGCGGTTACTGGTATTGTATTTTGTAGCTAGGAACATTGAAAAATGTTTTTTCGGTCTCTTCCATCGATAAAAAAATGACGGGCTTATCGTTTCTTTTCAAATTAATGGGAGGGGAGGACTGGAAAAAAGATTTTGGGTGAAGCAGGCCATAAAGGGTTATCGAAAACAGCATATGTGGAAGGATGTGAGACGGCCTGTCACTTTTGCGAACCTGGGGTCCGTATGTGCGATGTTGGGTTCAATATGTAAATCGCGGTATGAAGTGTTGCTGTTTACAGCAGTGTTCTCGCTAGCATTTTTGGGGTTTTTCGGACAGGGGAGTTGGTTAGCCCATCGAAGTGTTTGGCAGTGGGCCTGTTGGGAGCAAGATGTGCAGGTGGAGGTGGATAGAGTGTGTTTGCGGCTGCGCAGGTCAAAAAACTGATCACCAGGGTAAGGGTGTGGATGTGTCGCTGTTCACATTACCTGGGTCTAGGGTGTGCCCTGTTGAGGCAGTGCGTGAATTTCCGAAGATTAGAACAGATGGGGCAGGGCCATTCCTGAGGCATGAGGATGGGTACTACTTGTCAAAGTTTCAGTTCATATCAATTTTTAGGAAATGTCGTAAAGCAGCTGGGTTGGACGGGGCAGGGTACGCTTCACACTCCTTCCGCATAGGGGCGGCTACAGAAGCTGCCAGATGTGGGTTGGATGAGGCGGCTGTGCGCAGAATTGGAAGATGGGATTTGTGAGATTTCGGTCTTATATTAGGCCTCATTTGGCCGTGAAATAGATATAGATATTTTACAGGAAAAGGAGGGTGCATGTGGGATTCGCATGTTGTGATATGGTTGTGTTAAGTTGACAGGTGTGTTGCTGCCTTTATGTTATTTGTTTGTCGTTTCAGATGGAGGTTCAGTACGCCTTGTCTGGATCATAGGGCACTCCTAGGTGTGTTGGGGGGCCAGGAGAGGAGACGTAAGACCGGATGGCAGGCAATTGGGTATTTTCCAGGAGGGAGGCTTATCGGAGATGGTTGGGGATACCCGGGATGAGGTGGGGTAGAGTGATGGTGGAGGTGGAGAGGTACGTAAGGCTGGATAGACCACCTGACGTGTTAGTGATACATGAGGAATGATTTGGGGATCCGGACAGTCAGGGACCTGATCGCGGATATTAAATCCGATTTCACGCACTTGCGCACTAAATTCCCGGGTACCCCTTTTTGCTGTGGTCTGACATGTTGGCTAGAACGACATGGCGTTGGGCTAGATCTGTGGTGAGCATCAGTAAGACTCGTATCAACAAAGTAGTGGGTAGGTTCGTGGCACAGAATGGGGGTATTGTGATTAGGCACAGAGAGCTTGGAAAAAATGTGGGGCTCTATTTGAGGAGTGATGGAGTTCGTCTCTCTAAGTGGGGATTGACTTATGGCTATGGGTTTACAGGAAGGGATAGAACGGGCCCTGAGGGTGTGGAGGTGCCCTCAAGGGTAAGGTTGTCACCCTTTCGGGCTGTGGCGGTGTTCTTCTGGTGGTCTTTGACGGTGGCAGTAAACGGAGGGATCAAAAAGGGGTGGGGGGCTCATCGTTTGTATGTGCCCCTCCGGTGTATTCCTGAACGGTGGATGGAATACTGGAATGGTTGCACTGTGGGAAGGGGTTGTCTCCGAGCGGTCACAGCTGGAGGCCTATCAGTTTGGAAAAGGTCCCACAGTGCATTGGTGTGGTATGTGGTTATACGTGGTTAAAAGGTGGGTCACCGTCAGAGACCATCAGACTGGGGTTAACAGGTTATGTTATTGTTTATTATATTTATATATACAGTATATATAATATATATATATATATAGTGGTTTGGAGTTATTTAGTTGGTTTGTTTTAATAAAATAGGCTGTTATGGCCATTTTACTCCATAAAATATAAGTGTGGTCTCATTATTTGAGGTGGGTAAGGTACGGGTTGGAGATAAGTGGGTAACAGCGATAAGAATGAAGGGGACATTTAGACTACACTGGTCATGACATCAGCATATAGAATGTCTGAGGGACTCCTGGGAAACCAGTAAGCTCAAATTCAAAATGAGCAGTTTGGTTGGCCATAGAGCGGATGAGATCCTTATCTGTAAGGGTGGAGCAGCTGTGATTGGAGATATCTGTAGAGATAAAATAGAGAACAATTAACAGATGACAACCATGAGTAGGTCTACACTAAATGACTAAAAGTATATATATGGCTAAAAGTACGTGGACACCCCTTTAAGTGATGGAGTTCAAGGGTTTCCAGTGAAGAGAATTATTATTGCTACAGCATACAAAGGCAATTTCAACAATTGTGCATTTCAAATCGTAGTGCTACCCACATAGGAGCCGCTTGAGTATTACCCAGATAGTCCTTACTTCTGCACTAGCAGCTAGGCACAAGGTATTTTCTACAGCCGGGTACACATACTTGAGCTTGTTGAAGTCAAAGACCAGTCTAGGGGTGTTGTTTTGAAGTTTTATTTTAGAGGAACTTGGATAGGGTAGGGGATTTGCAGTAGGATACTGCAGAACAAAACTACACAACTTGAGGACTCTAGCTGATCTAGAAATGAGCAGTAGGTGAAGTCCCTTGCTGGGATCAGATGACAGACTTCTCCTGTATGGCAGTTTAGAAATACAAAATATGAGCAAAGTCCCTTGTAGTAAGTGACAGGTAGACAAAGATCTTCAGATCACCATCCAGTGATCTCTTTAATTAGACCCTTGGCTGACTGTCTTAGCAGAAATTGGTAGCCAAAAGAACCAGGCCCCTGGATCTTTGGTCTGTACTAACAGGAGTCTCAAACAGATACTCTCAGGTATGCCTCCCCTTCAGTCAGTTCTTCATAAGTACCAGGGCCACACTTCCATTTCAGCTTCAGGCCCTCAGGTCACCAACCTGAGGCCACATGGCAGCAAGTGCCAGGGGTGGCAAGCCTGCCCCACCCCTGGCTGGTGCAATCCACTATCTGGGAAGGACTCAGAGCTCAAATGTTCCTGGAATATTTAGGCCAGTCACAGCATGCTCAGGGGTACCTCCCCTGTAATTGGTAGAGACTGCGTATATTGTACATGGTTCATGCTGCCTATTTGCCCAGCTCTCATCTATGTTCTAGAAACCTCTACTCATTTTTAGAAGGTGGGAGAAGCCCAAGCAAACTCAGCAGCACCAGAACACAAGGAGCAGTCCTATCTAATGAACTGTAGCATTCTGTTAAGCAGAAATGCTGAGGATAGATTTGCCTCTAGTCCGACCGTTAGGCAGAGGGGAAAACTACACTAGTCTAAATATTTACAGTACACCTTAGCACCTATGCTAGGAGGGATATATCTTGGGATATCAATTTGGTGAAGACCCTTTTCTGTTCGAGCATGACGGTGCCCCTGTGTACAAAGCCGACTTCATAAAGGCATGGTTTGACCAGTTTGGTGCTGAGGAACCTCAGTGACTTTCACAGAACCCTTGGGTTGAATTGGAAGGCCAATTGTGAGCCAGGTCTTCTTGTCCAACATCAGTACCTGACCTCACAAATTGGCACAGATTCCCACAGACAAACCTTCCCAGATGAGCTAAGCATGTTATAGCAACAAAAGTGGTGGGTGGTGTTGGGTAACTCCATGGAAATGACCATGGTTCTAGCATGTGGTGTCCAACTTATATAGGTGTGATGTTCAGTTGTCCACAAACATTTAGGCAAACAAACCTTTGAGATATTCTCCTAGATTCTGATGACACATGATTGTACCGTCTAGGTGAGTGTGCATCGAGTCTGTGTAATATTTCAGAATTTACTCTGTGAAAGTATACACTGATTTTAATTTCCTAATTATACATGTAGCACCTACCCCAATTTACCAGGAGCCTGGTGATGACTAGAAGGGTTGGGAGGGCTGACATAATTTCGCAAGGTGCAGGTTACTAGGCATGGTGGGCGATGAGCAAAAAAGTAAGTTGGGTACCAATCACTTTTATGCTTAAACAAGAGAGAAGTTTATTTCTCAAACAGGAAAAACGTGGGAGAAAGGGGATAGGGCACAGGACACCCTTAGTAACGATCAGCAAATAGACAGACTGGCAGACTCCTTAGCGAAAAATAGGTGAGATAAGGTAGATAGCAGTACAGGAAAAGAGCCTTTAAGCTGAACCAGCACATATGTACTTTGTAGGATAGGCTGTCTCCCTTAGTAACTGAACTTTACTCACTGCTAGGGATGAGCCGAACACCCCCCTGTTCGGTTCGCACCAGAACATGCGAACAGGAAAAAAGTTCGTTCGAACATGCGAACACCGTTAAAGTCTATGGGACACGAACATGAATAATCAAAAGTGCTAATTTTCAAGGCTTATATGCAAGTTATTGTCATAAAAAGTGTTTGGGGACCTGGGTCCTGCCCCAGGGGACATGGATCAATGCAAAAAAAAGTTTTAAAAACGGCCGTTTTTTCAGGAGCAGTGATTTTAATAATACTTAAAGTCAATCAATAAAAGTGTAATATCCCTTTAAATTTCGTACCTGGGGGGTGTCTATAGTGTGCCTGTAAAGGGGCGCATGTTTCCTGTGTTTAGAACAGTCTGACAGCAAAATGACATTTTGAAGGAAAAAACTCATTTAAAACTACCCGCGGCTATTGCATTGCCGACAATACACATAGAAGTTCATTGATAAAAACGGCATGGGAATTCCCCAAAGGGGAACCCAGAACCAAAATTAAAAAAAAAAAATGACGTGGGGGTCCCCCTAAATTCCATACCAGGCCCTTCAGGTCTGGTATGGGTATTAAGGGGAACCCCGGCCAAAATTAAAAAAAAAAAATGACGTTGGGTTCCCCCTAAATTCCATACCAGACCCTTCAGGTCTGGTATGGATTTTAAGGGGAACCCCGCGCCAAAAAAAAAAAAAAAACGGCGTGGGGTCCCCCCAAAAATCCATACCAGACCCTTATCCGAGCACGCAACCTGGCAGGCCGCAGGAAAAGAGGGGGGGACGAGCGTGCGGCCCCCCCCTCCCTCCTGAACCGTACCAGGCCACATGCCCTCAACATTGGGAGGGTGCTTTGGGGTAGCCCCCCAAAACACCTTGTCCCCATGTTGATGAGGACAAGGGCCTCATCCCCACAACCCTGGCCGGTGGTTGTGGGGGTCTGTGGGCGGGGGGCTTATCGGAATCGGGAAGCCCCCTTTAACAAGGTGACCCCCAGATCCCGGCCCCCCCCCTGTGTGAAATGGTAAGGGGGTACATAAGTACCCCTACCATTTCACGAAAAAAGTGTCAAAAATGTTAAAAATGACAAGAGACAGTTTTTGACAATTCCTTTATTTAAATGCTTCTTCTTTCTTCTATCTTGCTTCATCTTCTGGTTCTTCTGGCTCTTCTGGTTCTTCTGGTTCTTCCTCCGGCGTTCTCGTCCAGCATCTCCTCCGCGGCGTCTTCTGTCTTCTTCTCCTCGGGCCGCTCCGCACCCATGGCATGGGGGGGAGGCTCCCGCTCTTCTCTTCTTCTCTTCTTCTTTTCTTCTTTTCTTCTTTTCTTCTCTTCTTTTCTTCTCTTCTTCTCTTCTTCTTCATTTTCTTCTCCGGGCCGCTCCGCAATCCATGCTGGCATGGAGGGAGGCTCCCGCTGTGTGACGGCGCTCCTCGTCTGACAGTTCTTAAATAACGGGGGGCGGGGCCACCCGGTGACCCCGCCCCCCTCTGACGCACGGTGACTTGACGGGACTTCCCTGTGACGTCACGGGGAATGCCACAGGGAAGTCCCGTCAAGTCACCGTGCGTCAGAGGGGGGCGGGGTCACCGGGTGGCCCCGCCCCCCCCGTTATTTAAGAACTGTCAGACGAGGAGCGCCGTCACACAGCGGGAGCCTCCCTCCATGCCAGCATGGATTGCGGAGCGGCCCGGAGAAGAAAATGAAGAAGAAGAGAAGAAGAGAAGAAAAGAAGAAAAGAAGAAAAGAAGAAGAGAAGAAGAGAAGAGCGGGAGCCTCCCCCCCATGCCATGGGTGCGGAGCGGCCCGAGGAGAAGAAGACAGAAGACGCCGCGGAGGAGATGCTGGACGAGAACGCCGGAGGAAGAACCAGAAGAACCAGAAGAGCCAGAAGAACCAGAAGATGAAGCAAGATAGAAGAAAGAAGAAGCATTTAAATAAAGGAATTGTCAAAAACTGTCTCTTGTCATTTTTAACATTTTTGACACTTTTTTCGTGAAATGGTAGGGGTACTTATGTACCCCCTTACCATTTCACACACGGGGGGGGCCGGGATCTGGGGGTCACCTTGTTAAAGGGGGCTTCCCGATTCCGATAAGCCCCCCGCCCGCAGACCCCCACAACCACCGGCCAGGGTTGTGGGGATGAGGCCCTTGTCCTCATCAACATGGGGACAAGGTGTTTTGGGGGGCTACCCCAAAGCACCCTCCCAATGTTGAGGGCATGTGGCCTGGTACGGTTCAGGAGGGAGGGGGGCCGCACTCTTGTCCCCCCCTCTTTTCCTGCGGCCTGCCAGGTTGCGTGCTCGGATAAGGGTCTGGTATGGATTTTTGGGGGGACCCCACGCCGTTTTTTTTTTTTTTTTTGGCGCGGGGTTCCCCTTAAAATCCATACCAGACCTGAAGGGTCTGGTATGGAATTTAGGGGGAACCCAACGTCATTTTTTTTTTTAAATTTTGGCCGGGGTTCCCCTTAATATCCATACCAGACCTGAAGGGCCTGGTATGGAATTTAGGGGGACCCCCACGTCATTTTTTTTTTTTAATTTTGGTTCGGGGTTCCCCTTTGGGGAATTCCCATGCCGTTTTTATCAATGAACTTCTATGTGTATTGTCGGCAATGCAATAGCCGCGGGTAGTTTTAAATGAGTTTTTTCCTTCAAAATGTCATTTTGCTGTCAGACTGTTCTAAACACAGGAAACATGCGCCCCTTTACAGGCACACTATAGACACCCCCCAGGTACGAAATTTAAAGGGATATTACACTTTTATTGATTGACTTTAAGTATTATTAAAATCACTGCTCCTGAAAAAACGGCCGTTTTTAAAACTTTTTTTTGCATTGATCCATGTCCCCTGGGGCAGGACCCAGGTCCCCAAACACTTTTTATGACAATAACTTGCATATTAGCCTTTAAAATTAGCACTTTTGATTTCTCCCATAGACTTTTAAAGGGTGTTCCGCGGCATTCGAATTTGCCGCGAACACCCCAAATTGTTCGCTGTTCGGTGAACTTGCGAACAGCCAATGTTCGAGTCGAACATGAGTTCGACTCGAACTCGAAGCTCATCCCTACTCACTGCATCATACTGAATTATCTTGGATGCGTTCTCTCTTGAAGCTCTCCCAGCCACCTCATGGAGCCCCGGTCTGTGAAGAGTCACCTCTGGTGCTTCCTTAGAACTCCATCCCTCTCAGAATTGTTTTTGGATGCTGAGCAGGAATCAGCAGAATCTTAGACACCTTGATAGGCCTCAGACAGGCCTAGAAGCCAGCGGCCACCTGGATAGGCCTCAGACTTCAGGCCTAGCAGCCAGGAGCTGTTTCACACACACACCCACTCAGGCCGCAGCCCCAGGCGGGAAGACTAATATCGATAGCAGAAAAAACGCTCCTGCGCACAAGTGGATAACCAGACAGTCTATGTGTCATGATGATAAATGTCACAGGCCTTGCTGCCCTCAAGGATAGGGGTATCCTAGTAGTCAAAAAGAAAAGAAAAACAAGGGAGCACCAGCCTTGTGCATTATCCTTTGGATGTATTTTATTAAAAGTAGATAAAAGGAAAACTACTCACAAACATCTATGGCAATCTTGCAATGTAAATAGTCTCCGAATGACAGCAATAGGTATAGGACAAATGATGAACTCCAGAGGTCACGGAGGAGATAACAGGGGCCACTGCCGGCTGACGCGCTTTGAAGGATAACCTTCTACCTCAGAGCCCAGCCCCCTGAGGTAGAAGAGGGCACGCTAGTACTCCAAGTACATTTTGGGCCACCTCCAGCCAGTGGCCCACACCTGGCACAGCACTTCATAGGTATGATTGCATAGGTATGATTGCTTTGCCATTCCATGGTTGTACACGTTGTATGATCAGGGTAAAAACGGCCTTATGCTGAAAAAATAACCAAATATTTTTCATGATAAAAAAATTTAAATGATAAACAAATGCTAATCTTGAAATAAATAAACTCTTTTTCTGAGGAATCAGAAGGTGTTAAGGCCTAGAATTTACTTTTTTTCTATGGGTGGTTTCCAGATTACATTGCCGCCCCTGTCCATGCTTGAGTCAACTGGGCTGAGATGGCATTAAAATAAAAAAAAATAAAAAACCAAAAGAAGATAAATATAACAAAATAAATCTCTCCATAGTATATACAAACCAGGAGATGAAAAGTGGCGCTACCCCCTTAAAGTGGGCTTGAGGCGAGTGCTAACACCCCCTCAAATGATGTGGAGTATACCCTATATATCCTAGATCACAGTGAAAGAAGTGATACAAAAACTACAATCAAAACATACAATAAAAATACTAGAGAAATACTAGAAGGGCAAGTGAAGAGACAACTCAAAAAAAGTCCACATAAATTGTGAAGTGATGTATTATTATTATTATACAGGATTTATATAGCGCCGACAGTTTACGCAGCGCTTTACAACAACATTAGGGCAGACAGTACAAGTACAATACAATTCAATACAGGAGGAATCAGAGGGCCCTGCTCATTAGAGCTTACAATCTAGGAGGGAGGGTCAAGTTATACAAAAGGGTAATAGCTGTGGGGGATGAGCTAATGGAGAAAATAATGCAGTTGTTAGATGGAGGCAGGATAGGCTTCTCTGAAGAGGAAAGTCTTCAGGGATCGCCTAAAAGTGGATAAATTTGGAGACAGTCTGACAGATTGGGGTAGGGAATTCCAGAGGATGGGTGAGGCTCGGGAGAAGTCCTGGAGGCGGATATGGGAGGAGGTGATGAGGGAGCTAGAGAGCAGGAGATCTTGGGAGGAACGGAGATGGCGTTTAGGTTGGTATTTTGAGACTAGGTTAGTGATGTAGCTGGGGGCACAGTTGTGGATGGCTTTGTAACTTATTGTTAGTATTTTTAATTTAATTTGTTGGGCGAGTGGTAGCCAATGGAGGGATTGGCAGAGAGGGGTAGCAGACACTGATCGGTTTGTAAGGTGGATGAGTCTGGCAGCAGCATTCATGATGGACTGAAGGGGGGATAGTCTATTTAAAGGTAAGCCAATGAGGAGTGAGTTGCAGTAGTCAAGGCGAGAGATAACCAGGGAGTGAATCAGGAGCTTTGTAGTTTCACTGGTTAGAAAGGGACGTAGTTTAGAGATGTTGCGGAGGTTGAGGCGGCAAGCTTTGGAAAGTGATTGGATGTGGGGCTGAAAGGAGAGTTTAGAATCTAGGATAACACCTAGCACCCTGACATGTGGGGACGGGTGGATGGTTTTGCCATTGCTCTTCACAGAGAAGTCAGGGGAAGAGGCACGTGGGGGAGGAAATATTATAAGCTCGGTTTTGGACAAGTTGAGTTTGAGGAAGTGGTGTGACATCCATACAGATATGTCGGTTAGTAAGTTAGTGATGCGTGAGGAGACTGATGGAGTGAGTTGAGGGGTGGAGAGATAGATTTGTGTGTCATCAGCATAGAAATGATATTGAAAGCCATGAGAGGCTATCAGCTGACCCAGGGAAGAGGTGTAGATTGAAAATAAAAGAGGTCCAAGAACAGAACCTTGGGGGATCCCGACAGAGAAGGGAAGAGGAGTGGAGGAAGTAGAATTGTAAGTGACACTGAAGGTGCGTTGGGATAGGTAGGATGAGAGCCACTGAAGAGCACAGTCACGGAGACCGATGGAGTGAAGTTTTTTGAGGAGGAGGGGGTGGTCAACCGTGTCAAAGGCAGCTGAAAGATCCAGAAGTAGGAGTACAGAATAGTGTCCGTTGGTTTTTGCAGTTAGTAGGTCATTTGTGAGTTTTAAAAGAGCAGTTTCTGTGGAGTGTTGAGGGCGAAATCCAGATTGAAGGGGATCAAGAAGGTTGTTTTTAATGAGGTGGTCACTCAGTTGGTTGTAAACCAGGCGTTCAAGGAGTTTAGAGGAAAAGGGGAGCAAGGAGATAGGGCGTAGGTTGTTAAGATTGGTAGGGTCCAAGGATGGTTTTTTGAGTATGGGAGTGACCAGTGCATGTTTTAGAGCATCGGGGAAGACGCCAGAGGTGAGGGAGAGATTGAAGATGTGGGTTAGAGAGTGTAGGATGGGGTCAGAGGGTGACCGTAGCATTTGAGAGGGAACAGGGTCCAGGGGACAGGTAGTTAGGTGGGCGATAGAAAGGAGTTTAGCAACTTCGTCTGGAGTAGTAGATTTGAATAGAGGTAGTGTCAGTTGTATCTGTTGACATGGGGTCTTAGCTGGGGGAGATACCTGTAGAGTGGAGATTTCATCACGGATTGTATCAATCTTGTTTTTGAAGTGATTAGCGATTTCCTGGGCAGTGAGTAAATCAGTGGGGGGAGGCGGTGGAGGACAAAGTAGAGAGTTGAAGGTAGAGAAGAGTTTACAGGGACTGGATGAGAAGGTATTAATAAGAGTTGTAAAATAGGTTTGCTTGGCAGTGTGGAGGAAAGAATAGTATTTTTGGAGGGCAGATTTGTATTGGTTGAAGTCTTTGAGAGACTTGGTCTTGCGCCACAGACGCTCAAGAGCGCGACTACGTTTTTTGAGAATTTTAGTGTCATCTGTTTGCCAGGGTTGTAGGGGTCGAGGCCTGATTCTGCGTGTAGTGAGGGGAGCGAGCTTGTCCAGGGTGGAGGACAGAGATTTATTGTAGATGGATATGGCTTGGTTGGGGCAGGACAGGGGGGAGATTTTGTCGTAGAGGTGGTCGGTAGCAGAGTAGAGGAGAGAGGAGTTGAAGTTGCGAAAGTTTCTACGGGTGACGGTTAGGCGATTGGAGGGAAAGGTGGTGGAAGACAGGGGGAGAGAGAAACTAATAAGGTGGTGGTCGGAGAGAGGAAAAGGATTGTTTGAGAAGTTGCATGGAGTGCATAGGTAAGAGAATACAAGGTCAAGGGTGTTGCCATCAGAGTGAGTAGAAGCCTGTACCCATTGCTTCAGGTCAAATGAAGAGGTTAGACTAAGAAGTTTAGAAGTAGCAGGAATGTTTGTATTAGCAGGGATGTTGAAATCACCGAGAAGGATTGTGGGAATTTCAGAAGAGAGAAAGTAGGGTAGCCAGGCAGAAAACTCATCAAGGAAAGTCGATAATGGTCCAGGGGGCCGGTAGATCACAGCAATTCTTAGGGAAGTGGGAGAGAATAGACGTATACAGTGGGCTTCGAATGATGAGAGTGAAAAAGAGGGAGGAGGGTGAATAACCTGGAAGGTGCTCTGGGGGGATAGGAGGAATCCCACTCCACCTCCCTTGCGTCCATTAGGCCTGGGGGAGTGAGTCCAGTGAAGGCCACCCTGGGAGAGGGAAGCAGGAGAAGGGGTGTCATATTCGTGGAGCCAGGTTTCTGTGAGAGCAAGTAGATTAAAGGAATTAGTGATAAAGAGGTCATGAACAGCAGTGAGTTTGTTGCAGATAGAGCGGGCGTTCCAGAGGGCGCAGGAGAGAGAAAAAGTAGAGAAAAAGTTCCAAAAATGCAGGTGTCTCCAATCCACAAAATGCTGTTGACCCGTGTCCACCACACTTCAGTGACGTGATTCCACTCCCTTGTGAATTGCAAACTCACCAGCTGATAAGGCCTCCCACTCTCGTGTTTGGCAAGAAACCTCAACCCACTCACATGGGGGTTATCATGCGACCAATGGTATCCACTGCTAAGTGCACCGAAAACTTTCAGTTCGTGGATGGGTCTTCACTCCAAGGTTTTAACAGTCCTTGTTGAATATTTTAGCAGACTCCCAGCTCTCCAAAACAGGTGTCTGCTCCACACAACTCCTCCTCACCACCACACCTAACACTACTTCACACAGGAAGTAGTGTTAGGTGTGGTGGTAAGGAGGAGTTGTGTGGAGAAGACACCTGTTTTGGAGAGCTGGGAGTCTGCAAAAATCAAGGACTGTTAAAACCTTCGGGTGAAGACCCATCCACGAACTGAAAGTGTTCAGTGCACTTAGCAGTGGATACCATTGTACCATTGGTCGCATGAGAGATTGGTCGCATTGGTCCCATGTGAGTGGGTTGAGGTTTCTTGCCGGCCAAACACGAGAGTGGGAGGCCTTATAAGCTGGTGAGTTTGCAATTCACAAGGGAGTGGAATCACGTCACTGAGGTGTGGTGGACACGGGTCAACAGCATTTTGTGGATTGGAGACACCTGCATTTTTGGAACTTTTTCTCTACATCACTTCACAATTTATGTGGACTTTTTTTGAGTTTTCTCCATTTTTCCATTTTTATTTCACATATAGTCTTATATTTTTAGATCTTTTTAATATTGTTTCACAGTTTACTCATCTAATATCTTATTGATTTTTTTGAGTGTATTTTTTTGGTATCACGATACCGGATTATATTCATTTATCACAGGGTGTCAAAAGGAGTCATTGTAGTCATTCACACACTACTCCTTTCACCTGCTTCTAGTGTCATGCTAAATCATGCTTGATATGCATTAGTTGGTATTCATGTGTATTGCACCATTAGCAGGTGTTTACTTGTGTGGTTGTGGTTGTGTGGTTACTCACTTCACTTGCCCTTCTAGTATTTCTTTTATTGTATGTTGTGATTGTAGTTTTTGTATCACTTCTTTCACTGTGATCTAGGATATATAGGGTATACTCCACATCATTTGAGGGGGTGTTAGCACTCGCCTCAAGCCCACTTTAAGGGGGTAGCGCCACTTTTCATCTCCTTGTGTCCTTTTCTTAGGGGTGATTCAGATTTTCCATATATATTCTTTAAAGTGGCAGCTTTCATTGGGTCATTCTTTACCATACAGAGCGCAGTGGTGGTAGGACGGGATTTGGCGGCTTTTTTCTTGTCCACCTACAGTTTTTATATATACAAACCAGGTCCAAACCTGCCTGACTCTATGTGAAAAAGTAATTGCTTCCCCTTGTTAAATCATGAATAAACTGCAATTAAGGACTTTTTTTGGAAAGCTGAGTTAAATTTCACTTGCCACACCCAGGCATGATTACTGCCAGACTGGTTGAATCAAGAAATCACTTAAATAGAAGCTGTGTGACAAAGTTAACCACTTCCCGCCCGCCCTATAGCGGATTGACGTCCGGGAAGTGGTTCTGTTATCCTGACTGGACGTCATATGACGTCCAGCAGGATAACATGCCGCAGCGCGCCCCCGGGGGCGCGCATCGCGGCGATCGGTGGAGCGGTGTGTCAGTCTGACACACCGCTACACTGATCTTGGTAAAAAGCCTCCGGCGGAGGCTCTTTACCACGTGATCAGCCGTGTCCAATCACGGCTGATCACGCTGTCAATAGGAAGAGCCGTTGATCGGCTCTTCCTCACTCGCGTCTGACAGACGCAAGTAGAGGAGAGCCGATCGGCGGCTCTCCTGGCAGGGGGGGTCTGCGCTGATTGTTTATTAGCGCAGCCCCCCCTCAGATCACCCCACTGGACTACCAGCGATGCCACTAGGACCACCAGGGAAGGGGCAACGTGGATGGCCAGGTATGTACCCCATGGCCATCCACATGTGCCCAATCTGTGCCAATCAGCGCCCACAAATGGGCACTGATTGGCACTATTATGTCAATGATATGCCCAGATCTGCCCAGCAATGCTTTATCAGTGCCACCTGTCATTGCCCATCTGTGCCACCTGTCATTGCCCATCGGTGCCACCTGTCATTGCCCATCGGTGCCACCTGTCAGTGCCCATCTGTGCCCATCAGTGCCCACCTATCAGTGCCCATCAGTGCCACACATCAGTGCCACACATAAGTACCCATCATTGCCACCCATATATACCAATCAATGCCACCTACGAGTGCCCATCAGTGCCGTCTATGTGTGCCCATCTGTGCCACCTATGAGTGCCCATCAGTGCCGCATACCAGTGCCACCTATCAGTGCCCATCAGTGCCACCTATCAGTGCCGCCTATCAGTGCCCATCATCAGTGCCCGTTAGTGCCACCTCATCAGTGCCACCTCATTGGTGCCACCTCATCGGTGCCCATCAGTGCCGCCATATCAGTGCCCATCAGTGCAGCCATATGCACCCATTATTGAAGGAGAAAACATACTTATTTACAAAAAACTTTAACAGAAGCAAAGAAAAACTTGTTTTTTTTCAAAATTTTAGGTCTTTTTTTATTTGTTGCGCAAAAAATAAAAACCGCAGAGGTGATCAAATACCACCAAAAGAAAGCTCTATTTGTGGGAACAAAATGATAAAAAATTTGTTTGGGTACAGCGTAGCATGACCGCGCAATTGTCATTCAAATTGCAACAGCGCTGAAAGGTGAAAATTGGGCTGGGCGGGAAGGTGTCTAAGTGCCTGGTATTGAAGTGGTTAAGCACGCTAAGAGATCTAAAAATAGCCACACAACATGCCACGATCTAAAGAAATTCAAGAACAGATAAGAAAGAAAGTAATTGACATGTATCAGTCTGGAAAGGGTGACAAAGCCACTTCTAAGGCTTTGGGACTCCAGCGAACCACAGTGAGAGCCATTATCCACAAATGGATAAAATGTGGAACAGGGGTGAACCTTCACAGGAGTGGCCGGCTGACCAAAATTACTCCAAGAGCACAACAACGACTCATCCAGGAGGTCATAAAAGAAGCCAGAACAACATCTAAAGAACTAGAGGCCTCACTTGCCTCAGGTAATAAGAAACAGACTGGGCAAAATGGCATCCATGGGAGAGTTCCAAGGCCAAAGTCACTGTTGTCCAAAAAGAACACAAAGGCTTGTCTTACATTTCCCAAAAATAATCTTGATTATCCCCAAGACTTTTGGGCAAAAATTCTGTGGACTGATGAGACAAAAGTTTTACTTTTTGGAAGGTGTGAATCCCGTTACATCTTGCGTAAAACTAACACAGCATTTCATAAAAAGAACATCATACCAACACTCACACATGATGGTGGTAATGTGATGGTCAGCTTTAGGACCTGGACGACTTGCCATCATTGATGGAACTATGACTTCTGCTCTCTACCAGAAAATCTTGAAGGGGAATGTCTGGCCATCAGTTCCTGACCTCAAGCTCAAGCGCACTTGGGTTATGCAGCAGGACAATGATCTAAAACACACCAGCAAGTCCACCTCTGAATAGCTCAAAAAAACAAAAAACAAAATTAAAGTTTTGGAGTGGCCTAGTCAAAGTCCGGACTTAAATCTGATTGAGATGCTCTGGCATGACCTTAAACAGGCTGTTCATGCTGGAAAACCCTCCAATGTGGCTGAATTAAACCAATTCTGCAAAGAAGAGTGGGACAAAATTCCTCCACAGTGATGTGAAGACTCATTGCCAGTTATCGCAAACACTTGATTGCAGTTGTTGCTGCCAAGGGTGGCACAACCAGGTATTAGGTTTAGGGGGCAATTGCTTTTTCATATAGGGCCAGGCAGGTTTGGACAGCTTTTTTCCCTTAATACATGAAATCATCATTTAAAAACTGCATTTTGGATTTACTTTATCTTTGTGTAATATTAAAATTTGTTTGATGATCTGAATGATTTAAGTGTGACAAATATTCAAAAAATACAGCGCCATGCAGCACACAAAGGTCCGTCTTGCCTGAATCAGGAATAAGTGGCAAACTAAAGCCAACTTGTGTGAGGGTGGCCTGACTATGGCCTTTGGTTTTCCCACTGCAGCTGGACGCAGACATACATTTTAATAAATGTAATGGCAGCTATGGCAAACGGAGGGATGAAAAAGGAGGAGCTTTGGAGAACACCTCTGTTGCACCGAAGTGTGCGGGAGACCTGGCATACGCAAAGGCAGTTTTGCCTATTTCAGCAAAACATTTAATATAAAAGCCACCTTGTGGGAGGGAAGCCATAGTTTTCACATTGGGTGTTCCCCCTTCACCTGCGCCTACAGAGAATTGGACCCAGCCACCATCAAGAGATGCAAGAAGAGGTTCTTTGCCATGCTACCTCAGAGTTGGGCACTTCGTGCTCCCTCTTGATTATAGCATATATTATACACTATATTACCAAAAGTATTGGGACGCCTGCCTTTACCCGCACATGAACTTTAATGACATCCCAGTCTTAGTCCGTAGGGTTCAATATTGAGTTGGCCCACCCTTTGCATCTATAACAGCTTCAACTCTTCTGGGAAGGCTGTCCACAAGGTTTAGGAGTGTGTCTATGGGAATGTTTGACCATTCTTCCAGAAGAGCATTTGTGAGGTCAGGCACTTATGTTGGACGAGAAGGCCTGGCTCACAGTCTCCGCTCTAATTCATCCCAAAGGTGTTCTATCGGGTTGAAGTCAGGACTCTGTGCAGGCCGGTCAAGTTCCTCCACCCCAAACTCGCTCATGCATGTCTTTATGGACCTTGCTTTGTGCACTGGTGTGAAGTCATGTTGGAACAGGAAGGGGCCATCCCCAAACTGTTCCAAAAAAAGTTGGAAGCATGAAATTGTCCAAAATGTATTGGTATGCTGACGCCTTAAGAGTTCCCTTCACTGGAACTAAGGGGCCAAGCCGTGAAAAACAACCCCACACCATAATACCCCCTCCACCAAATGGTTTGGACCAGTGCACAAAGCAAGGTCCATAAAGACATGGATGAGCGAGTTTGGGGTGGAGGAACTTGACTGGCCTGCACAGAGTCCTGACCTCAACCCGATAGAACACATTTGGGGTGCATTAGAGTGGAGACTGTGAGCCAGGCCTTCTTGTCCAACTTCAGTGCCTGACCTCACAAACGCACTTCTGGAAGAATGGTCAAACATTCCTATAGACACACTCCTAAAATTACTTTTGGTAATATAGTGTATGTGGTATTGCTGCGATCATCAGGAGCAGGAGAATGTATTTTGGGCTGTTCTGTAGTGGTTGTAGCATGTACTATAATTTGAAAAATATGTATTTATTTTATTTAATAATTTGCATCATGAACAGGTTCAGGAATACACAATACCACAACAAAGGCCAACAATGACAGAACATCTACAGACATAGAACTAAAAGTCCTATTGCTCCTTTTTCTTGGGCACATTACAAGGTACAGAAAGGTGCAGACAGTTCCCTATGTACCTGTTTATAAGGTTTTTCTGGTGGAGCAAGCTTTGGGTTGGACTTTTTATTGCCTCTCTCACCTCATTTCACAGCATGGAACATTGTGACCGAGCTGAAGATCTCTTTCCTCTGATGTTCTGTTCTGGAGAACGTTATTTCTATCTGCTGAAATCTCAACATGATATAGAAGACACAAGACGCTCCCTTGTGATCCAAACCGTTTACTCACAAAGTGTCTTCAGGCTTCCCATTGATGGCCTCCTGTTGTGTGTTCTGGATTTCCTGCACCTTTTTATAATATAAGAGTACAACGGGACTATGGCCTCTGGAGATGGAGCTGAACAAGGTTACCAGGGGGTGGGGGGGGACTACTGGCAATCAGCAAACTTCATGATCCCAGGAGAGGAGCTGCTTGTTAGGAAGTTTCAATGTGCTCAGAGCTTAATTGACTGAATATGAAATTGTAAACGTCGGTATCTCAGATTTAGTGCTGAGTATATCAGGTGGGGAGCACCATGCAAAAGAGCAACAATTCCCTGGCAAAATAAAAAAAAGGGTCTGTAGGCTCCCACCAAAGGGGTAAACATTTGAGAGTTAATAGAAATGTCCAAACAACAAACATTCGTTCGGTCCATTTTTATGTTCGTACTAAATATTAAGCTCATCCCTACTACCTTTTTAATGCGGTGTTACATACAACTGACCTCTGAAATCAGCATTACATGCTACTGACTTCTGAACTCTGTACTACTTACTCTTGACCCCAGCACTCTGTCACTTTCTTCTGACCCCTGCACTCTGCATTACTTTCTTCTGACCCCAGCACCCTGCGTTACTTTCTTCTGACCCCAGCACCCTGCATTACTTTCTTCTGACCCCAGCACCTTGCGTTACTTTCTTCTGACCCCAGCACCCCGCATTACTTTCTTCTGACCCCAGCACCCTGCGTTACTTTCTTCTGACCCCAGCACCCTGCATTACTTTCTTCTGACCCCAGCACCCTGCATTACTTTCTTCTGACCCCTGCACTCTGCGTTACTTTCTTCTAAACCCTGCACTCTGCATTACTTTCTTCTAAACCCTGCACTCTCCATTACTTTCTTCTTACCCCATCACCCTGTGTTAGTTTCTTCTGAGCCCACCACTCTGCGTTACTTTCTTCTGTCCCATGCCCTCTGCGTTACTTTCTTCTGACCCCTGCACTCTGCATTACTTTCTTCTGTCCCCTGCCCTCTGCATTACTTTCTTCTGAGCCCTGCACTCTGCATTACTTTCTTCTGACCCCTGCACTCTGCATTACTTTCTTCTGAGCCCTGCACTCTGTGCTACTTTCTTCTGACCCCTGCACTCTGCGTTACTTTCTTTTGACCCCAGCACTCTGCGTTTCTTTCTTCTGACCCCTGCACTTTATGTTACATACTGCTGACCTCTGAACTTTGCTTTACTTCTGACCCTTGAACTCTGTGTTACATACTACTAACCATTGAATTCTGTATATCTTAATCTTGAACCCTGCAGTGAGTTTGTTTCCCTCTAGTGTTCAGCCTAGTCATTGTGTCATCATCTCCTGAATGCAGAGTGAGAGGGGCCACTACAGAAATCAGAGAATCGTGGGATATGTGGTCTGGAGAGGTTTTTTTTCGAAGCACGTGGTTAGTGCCAGAAGCTCTGATAGGCTTCAAAATAGGGTGGGCTTGGGGCGCAGAGTGCTGCGAACCGAGCCCATCCAGTTGTGTGACAATAGCGAATGAATTTCACACTGTATTTCCTCTCCGCCATCAGGATGTGGGCCCAAGACCTGTTTCTCCAAAAGGAGACATGTTCTGTGGCCGCTGAGGAGGAGGAGGGAGGAGACAGTAGCCACCGGAAGCCGCAAAGCAGGGGAAGGGGAAGCTACCCGTGATGCCCACGGAGGGGGAAGGGGAAGCCACCTGTGATGCTTGCTGCCAGTGATGCCCACTGCCCGTGATGCTCGCCGTAGATGTGGTAAGTGCTCCGGACCTGACCGACCGGACCGGGCGGGGGGGTGGCTGTGGGTGCACTGTTTGCTGCCCCCCAAAATAATTACCACCAGCTGCCACTAATGCTGGATGAGGACATAAATACTCTTGTCCATGGAGGAATCTTCCTCTTAGGACCAGGGCCTTCAGCTGAGAGCAGGGATCCAGCCCCAAGCTGAACAGAGTTGGGAGTCTCTAGGAAGTGAGCATTACAGCTGCAAGCAGATGGACCATTGCCAGCTCCCTGTAGGCCTAGTGACTGTTGGGGGTCATTCTCATCGTCACCAGTACAGACCCAGCTGAATCCCTGCGCCACCAGGTGCACGGCCAGGCACCCTTCACTGGTTGCAGGTTCTTCAAAAGCCTGTTCCAGGACATCCTATTCCCTTGAGCCTTGGTATCATCAGGATTGGTGAGCAGGCAGAAGCCCGCCCTGAATACACCCTACAAAGACACTGCACGCAGACACCTTTATTCTATCTCTTTACATGAGAGCTTCTAAAAGGAAACACTTTGCACGTGCTATTCACTATTGCTGGTCGCCATTGCTCAGCATCCCCCTGGGCCCTTGTTGAGCCAGGTGAAGGCTCTGAACATCGCTACAAAGACTTCTCCATTCTTCTCCATTCTTCTTCTTCCCATCTCCAGACTTAACATCTGTCCACATAAAGAGGAACTGTACTCAGATATTGATTATTGCATTTCTTACAAATGTTGTGTTATAATTGTGCCGCAAACTTTCTTGGCCCGTGGTATCAGGGTTTAAAGAGAGCAGACTGATTCAGAAAGGTCGTTCTATTCACTTCTCAGAGATATGACCTTTACGGTCAGCTTTGTCGTCTCCTAGCTCTCTGACTATACAATACACATTATCAGAAATATCAACACAGAACTCCTTCACACAATAGCACAGTTAATTAACACAAACAACAATGGAGTGAAAGACCCTTAGAAGCCACACTAGACTTATTTACAATAAACACATTATAGCAGACAATCCAATCCAAGAGGTGGCTGGCTGATGACATCAGCATCGGCTATGAGTCCTAACAGTATGAAGCAGTCGCTATGTTTAATATGGCAGTTAGGCCCTATACAGGGATCCCACAGTCTGTGTGTCTTGGGGAGACATGAACTTGAATCCAAAGTAACATTACTTCAAGGGTCCTAACAAAGAGTATTGTTCCCTTAAAACCCAGGGCCCATAATCAGTAGGCAAGAGGCTAGCATTCAGTCCCCTCCAAAAGCCTCTGTCCCGGGTGAGTCTATCACACCAGGGTGTCAGAGGTGTGGGGTGGCTTGCAGGGTCAGGGCAACCTTTAGGGACGGTCATCTTCCGGCGGCCCTTACTGGGGTGGCTCTACATATACTAATGACCTTTGTACTCTGTGTTACTTACTCTTGAACCTTGCATGCTGCATTACTTTCATCTGTTCCCTGCACAATCCTGACCAAAATGTATACTGACAGGAAAAACCGAGGCAGCCCGGCCAAAACTCAGACCGGCCAGCAACAAACAAATACATTAGCAGACTGCTCAGTGGCAGCCCATCCATACGGGTCGCAGGGGAGCCACCCGCCTAATCCATGCATCTGGCCCCTAATCTACATGCAGGGCGCCAGACGCATGGATTCCAATACTTTTTTTTTTTTCGAAGCACGTGATTAGAGTCGGAGGTTCTAATTGGCTTCAAAAAGGGTGGGCTCAGGGCGCAGTGCACTGTGCCCCGAGCCCACCCACTTGTGTGACAATAGCAAATTAATATTCGCTATTCTCTTCCTGATTCTCCTCCCGGCCAATCAGGAAGCGGGTCCTGAGACCCAATTGGCAGAGAGGAGAGGCGACCGTATTGGAAAAAGAGGAGGAAGCCATCGAGGAGGGGAAGATGAAGGGGGAGCCGCCGTGAAGTAGCCATAGAGGAGGAGACACAGGAAGGATTAGAAGCTGCCCGGGACCTAGCTGGGATAAGTGTTGGTCTGGTGGGCAGACGGACGAGCGAGCATCAGGGGGGTTAACGACCGGATGGTTTGCTGTCCCCCCCCCTCCCAAAATGGAGCACCAGCAGCCACTGAGACTAATAAATGACCATCTAGGGCAGGGTCTCCAAAATTTCTAAAGAATGGATCAGTTTACTGTCCTTCAGACTTTGGGGGAGGGGGCTGGACTGTGCCCAGTGGGAGTAAACAATGCCCGGTCTTTGGTATTAGGGGGGATAAATAGTTAGTGTCAGTGGAAGGAATAGTGCCCCATTTTTGTTGTCAGTGGGAGGAATTATGCACCACCATTGGGTATCGGTGGAAGGAATAGTGCCCCACCGTTGAGTATTAGTGGAAGAAATAGTGCCTCACAATTGGATGTCAGTGGAAGGAATAGTGCCCCACCGTTGGGTGTCAGTGGAAGGAATAGTACCCCACCGTTGGGTGTCAGTGCCCCATTGTTGGTGTCAGTGGCAGAGACAGCACCTCAAGGGCCAGATAAAGGCAAGCAAAGGGCGGCATCAGGCCCCAGGGCTGCAGTTTGGACACCCCTGATCTACACTATCGGGTTGATTTACTAAAGGCGAATGGACTGTGCACTCTGCAAGTGCAGTTGCTCCAGAGCTTAGTGAATTAGGTAAAGCTTCACTTCGCAATGAGCGCCCAATCACGTGAAAAAGAAAATTAAAAAAATGCATTTTTGCTTGCACATGATTGGATGATGGAAGTCAACAGAGCTTCTGCTCATTTACTAACCTCTGGAGCAACTGCTCTTGCAAAGTGCACAGTGTATTTGTCTTTATTAAATCAACCGCTGTAGCTCTCCTCCAATTGCATCTGTCTGCCCCATATTGACACAAACTGGAGAGAGCAAAATCTGGCGCAGCTCTGCATAGAAACCAATCAGCTTCCAGGTTTTATTGTCAAAGCTTAATGGAACAAGCTGAAGTTAGAAGCTGATTGGCTACCATGCACAGCTGCACCGGATTCTGAGCGCTCCAGTTTTAGTAAATCTCTCCCCTATGAGTCCAGGTTCACACTGAGCTGCGGGAATGAAGCCGTGCGAGTTCAGGTGAACTCGCATGATTTCACTCCCGCATGTCAGTCCCGATTTCGGCCACAATTTCAGAGACATCTGTGCAGGTTTCTGCACAGATGCCAATGTAAATCGCAGCCTGAAATCGCAAAAAGTAGTACAGAAACTACTTTTTGAAATCAGTGCGGCGCCACAAATGCAGCGTTGCCCCCCAATTGGGACGGTGCCATTGCCGCCGATTTGACATGCAATTTGACATGTCAAATCCCACCAGTGGGAACCAGGGCTGAGGGGAATTTATTACATCTGGAGCATCCAGAATCTGGAGCAGCTGTGCATGGCAAGTAATCAGCTTGTATCTTTCATTTTTAAAACTTAAAGAGATTCTTCCGTTCCCCCCAAAAACTGTTTTCCCCCGGGCCATTTCTTCACCGGTCCTCCTGGTGCCGGCATGTTTACTGAGGGAAGCCATATGTAATTTACAGGTGGCCATATTGAACATGTATTGGGATATATTTGAACCAAAATCCCTGCTTTTATGCACAAGTTTGATAGAAGGATGTAATGATGTGTATCAGTGTGCAGAGGTGTCATTCAGAATTTTTAGTGTTAACACATGGTCACTTCCTTGGCCAGAGAGGGATCATTTTGACGTAGTTGCCCAGAGAGGGATCACTTTGATGTAGTTGCCCAGAGAGGGATCACTTTGATGTGGTTGGCCAGAGAGGGATCACTTTGATGCAGTTGCCCAGAGAGGGATCACTTTGATGTAGTTGGCCAGAGAGGGATCACTTTGATGTAGTTGGCCAGAGAGGGATCCCTTTGATGTAGTTGGCCAGAGAGGGATCACTTTGATGTAGTTGGCTAGGGAGAGATCACTTTGATGTAGTTGGCCAGAAAGGGATTACTTTGATGCAGTTGCCCAAAGAGGGGTCACTTTGATGCAGTTGCCCAGAGAGGGATCACTTTGATGTAGTTGGCCAGAGAGGGATCACTTTGATGTAGTTGGCCAGAGAGGGATCACTTTGATGTAGTTGGCTAGGGAGAGATCACTTTTATGTAGTTGGCCAGAAAGGGATCACTTTGATACAGTTGCCCAAAGAGGGATCACTTTGATGCAGTCGCTCAGAGAGGGATCACTTTGATGTAGTTGGTCAGGGAGGGATCACATTGATGCAGTTTCCCAAAGAGGGGTCACTTTGATGCAGTTGCCCAGAGAGGGATCACTTTGATGCAGTTTCCCAAAGAGGGGTCACTTTGATGCAGTTGCCCAGAGAGGGATCACTTTGATGCAGTTTCCCAAAGAGGGGTCACTTTGATGCAGTTGCCCAGAGAAGGATCACTTTGATATAGTTGGCCAGGAAGGGATCACTTTGATGCAGTTGCCCAGAGAGGGATCACTTTGATGTAGTTGGCCAGGGAGGGATCACTTTGATGCAGTTGGCCAGAGAGAGCTCACTTTGATGCAGTTGGCCAGAGAGAGCTCACTTTGATGCAGTTGCCTAAAGAGGGGTCACTTTGATGCAGTTGCCCAGAGAGGGATCACTTTGATATAGTTGGCCAGGAAGGGATCACTTTGATGCAGTTGCCCAGAGAGGGATCACTTTGATATAGTTGGCCAGGAAGGGATCACTTTGATGCAGTTGCCCAGAGAGGGATCACTTTGATGCAGTTGCCCAGAGAGGGATCACTTTGATGTAGTTGGCCAGGGAGGGATCACTTTGATGCAGTTGGCCAGAGAGAGCTCACTTTGATGCAGTTGCCTAAAGAGGGGTCACTTTGATGCAGTTGCCCAGAGAGGGATCACTTTGATGTAGTTTCCCAAAGAGGGGTCACTTTGACGCAGTTGGCCAGAGAGGGATCACTTTGATGTAGTTTCCCAAAGAGGGATCACTTTGACGCAGTTGGCCAGAGAGGGATCACTTTGATGTAGTTTCCCAGAGAGGGATCATTTTGATGTAGTTGGCCAGAGAGGGATCACTTTGATGCAGTTGCCCCAAGAGGGATCACTTTGATGCAGTTGCCCAAAGAGGGGTCACTTTGATGTAGTTGGAAAATAGAAAACTGCGCTCTGGGATAATGGAAAGCGGTTGGCACTCACTAGATAAATTATTAAAATTCAAAAACTCCAAATTAAATGTTCATAAATCAAAAAATGAATGAAAAAAAAGTGAATAAAAAAAAAGTCCACCGAGAAAATCCTTAAGTGAAGAAGAAGATACCCATGTGAAGGTACAGTAGAAAAAACACTGGCTACTGGTTTGTGCAATCCACCACCTGAGAGTAAAATGGACACGCTTACCCCGTCACTGGTTGAATGAGGAGGTTCCACTTTAAAATGAACAAATTCCCAACGAACAGCAAACATCAGAATGGAAGGCCGCTCCTGAACATGTATGTAGGGAATAAACGGCCACACAGAGTGTAAAACTGTATAAAAGTGTTTAATTGTAAACACAGATGTACACTTACACAAGTCGGCTTGATAAGTGCATATAAAATCCAAAGATGCATCAAGAAAGAGACTGCAACAGCTCACGAGCGTCACCCGGCGCATTTCGTCCTATTGGACATCATCCTTTGATGTAGCTGGCCGAAGAGGGATCACTTTGATGTAGTTGGCCAGAAAGGGATCACTTTGGTGTAGTTGGCCAGTATAGCAGTATACAGGGCCTTGCAAAAGTATTCACCCCCTTGACATTTTTTATGTTTTGTTGCCTCACAACCTGGAATTAACATGGATTGTTTGAGGATTTGCATCATTTAATTTACAGAACATGCCCACAACTTTGAAGATCTTTTTTTTTTTTAGTGTGAAGCAAACAACAAATGGGGCAAAATAACAGAAAAAGTCGATGTGCATAACTATTCACCCCCCTAAAGTCAATACTTTGTAGAGCCACCTTTTGCGGCCATCACAGCTCCAAGTCGCTTTGGATAAGTCTCTATGAGCTTGCCAGATCTTACCACTGGGATTTTTGCCCATTCCTCCTTGCAAAACTGCTCCAGCTCCTTCAAGTTGGATGGTTTGCGCTTGTGAACAGAAATATTTAAGTCTGACCACAGATTTTCTAGTGGATTGAGGTCTGGGCTTTGACTAGGCCATTCCAACACATTTACATGTTTCCCCTTAAACCACTCAAGTGTTGCTTTAGCAGTGTGTTTGGGGTCATTGTCCTGCTGGAAGGTGAACCTCCGTCCTAGCCTCAAATCACACACAGAGTGGTACAGGTTTTGCTCAAGAATATCCCTGTATTTAGCACCATCCATCTTTCCATCAACTCTGACCAGTTTCCCAGTCCTGACTGCTGAAAAACATTCCCACAGCATGATGCTGCCACCACCATGTTTCACTGTGGGGATGGTGTTCTTTGGGTGATGTGATGTGTTGGGTTTGCGCCAGACATAACGTTTTCTTTGATGGCCAAAAAGTTCAATGTTAGTCTCATCAGACCAGAGCACCTTCCTCCATACATTTGGGGAGCCTCCCACATGCCTTTTTGCAAACTCAAAACATGCCATTTTGTTTTTTGCTGAAATAATGGTTTTCTTCTGGCCACTCTGCCATAAAGCCCAACTCTATGGAGCGTACGGCTTATTGTCATCCTATGTACAGATACTCCAGTCTCTGCTGTGGAACTCTGCAGCTCCTCCAGGGTTACCTTAGGTCTCTGTGCTGCCTCTCTGATTAATGTCCTCCTTGTCCGGTCTGTGAGTTTGGGTGTGCGGCCGTCTCTTGGCAGGTTTGCTGTTGTGCTATGTCCTTTCCATTTGGTTATGATAGATTTTTTTTTTCAATATTCTTTATTGGTTTTTCATAGGTGTTACAAGCAGGAAATAGAGATTATATTACATTTTTTTTATAACTTCTAAAAAGTAGTTCAGCTCAAAAATATGTTCAATACAATTTAGTAATCATAACTATTCTCAGGAGTTTCTATAACCGATTTTACCAGGTTTTACCATCAGATATATAGGATTTATATGAATACCCCTGCTCTGGACCACTGTGAGCAAGGGAGCCAATCGAGTTTGGCTTTAGTAATCATGCCTTTGCTGGAGGCTAACATTAGTTTGTAATTGTAGTGTAGGTTGACTAGGTCAAGACAGTCGGTGACTGGGTAGTTTTCCAGAGCCTGGTTAAGCTTAGTCTAGCTGCTAGGAAAATATGAGTTGTCACTCTTCTGAGGGGGATGGGGATCGTTTCTATTGTTAGATTTAGTAAGCCTAGAGCCGGTGTAGGAGGTATTTTGTGTTGTGTGATATCTGAAAGTATATGAAAGATGGATGTCCAGTAGTTGTGTATGGATGGGCATGCCCATAAGATGTGTAGTAGGTCGCGTTTCGCTGTGTTACATCTCCAACAGGCGTCTGAAGTAGCATTACTAAAGGATGCTAGTTTTGTGGGTGTAAGGTAAGGATATCTTTTGGGTGGATTCCCAGAGCGTAGAGCATTGGGTGGATTTGTATATAGAGCGAAATGCTGTCTGCCATTGAGCATCAGAGAAGTGGGCCATGTCTGTTTCCCAATGTAGGTGTGAGTTTGATTTAGTCAGGGGCGGACTGACAACCCATGGGGCCCCCGGGCAATAGGAGAAGACTATGGGCCCCTGGGCAATAGGAGATTATGGGGCCCCTGGGCAATAGGAGATTATGGGGCCCCCAGGCAATAGATGAGGCCACACAGTATACACCACACACACACACACACACATACAGTATACACACACAGAATACACGCACAGTATACACACACAGAATACACATACACACACTGAAAAGGTACTGGAGAGGCAGGCCAGCTATAATCTTGGGATTTTTAAAAAAAACACAGATTTTTACATACTGTCCCTGGTTTTATTGAGGCTGACAACCCTGATGGGGCCCCTTAGGGCGTGGGGCCCTCGGGCAGTGCCCGAGTGCCCGAATGGTCAGTCCGCCCCTGGATTTAGTGAATACTCTTTTTTGGTGAAAAGTGTTATAGAAAAGGGAAATGCCTTTCATTTTCACTTCAGAATTGGTTAGATATGTCCATATCCTGGGGGGCAAAGTGTATAATGGGGTTGATACATGGGAGATGCAATGTTTTACTCGCAAGTAGGTGAAGAGTTCTGTGGTGGGAAGGTTGGATTTCTTTTGTAGTTGTGGAAATGTCATTAGATTGAGTCTCTGGAATAGATATTGTATGTGTGTGTGATGCCCTTGGTCACCCAGTGTAGTATTTCTATTGAGAGAGGAGGGGAGAATGAATTGTGTTGTGTTGTTCCTAGGGTAGCTAGTTTTTTCCAAGCTAAAGCTGAGGCTCTCATTGTGGGGGTAACCGGGGGGGGGGGGGGGGGGTACCTAATAACCATCTTCATAGATTTGTATGTTTATAGGTTGCTGTTTCTATTTGACCCCAGAAAGTGCTAGGTTGTGGTTGAAACCAGTCAGGATTGATGCCCAGTAGTAGTCTTCGAAATGAATGGATCCCACCCCTCCTGCAAGTTTGTGTTTAGTGAGTTTAGATTGTGCACATCTAGGTTTTTTCCCTTGCCATAAGAATTTATTAAGGGTGGTTTGGAGAGATTTAAAGTACGATAGCGGTATAGGGATAGGGATGGTTCTGAATAGGATAAGCAGTTGGGGAAGGTGTATTAATATAGAGATTCTCTCTGTATTCCATTTCAATACTTTCTCTCTCCCTGGCAGTCACAGTCCCTGTGATTCAAATAGACTAAATTAGGCATATATGCTATTTACCAATATCACTATTATGTTACATACGTCCCCATGGTATACGAATATTACTCTGATTATGTTTTAGCACCATCGATTGGGCCTTAGTGGCGGTGATACTAAATATGTAATATCTTGACTATCTAGCTATATCTGTATAGCTTTTTCACGTTTTATTTTTATTTTCATTGTATTTATTGGATGTTTTGTATATTCCAGTAATTTGTTCTGTGCTTCTGAAGAAGCGCTTTGGCGTGCAACATGTTGAGCGAGTCCTTACCATCGATCATTATCTCTGCATAACTCTTCCTTAATTACTATATAATCGTATGTATATTGGTAACCCCAATTACTGCATAATTGATTTCTATATTACAGAGCTTTGTATGGAGTGTATAAATTGTAAATGTATATGCGTATGAACTGATTTCTGTCTCTGTCCTTTTATGCTTTTAAATAACCTTTAATACATTGGATTTTTAACCATACCTACTACAGTGTTTATTGTGCCAAGAAAGTCCAAAGCCCAATTATTCTTTCTTTATATGATAGATTTGATGGTGCTCCTAGGGATCATCAAAGATTTGGATATTTTTTTATAACCCAACCCTGACTTGTACTTCTCAACAACATTGTCCCTTACTTGTTCGGAGAGTTCCTTGGTCTTCATGGCAGTGTTTGGTTAGTGGTGTCTCTTGCTTAGGTGTTGCAGCCTCTGGGGCCTTTCAAAAAGGTGTGTATATGTAATGACAGATCATGTGACACTTAGATTGCGCACAGGTGGACATCATTTCACTAATTATGTGACTTCTGAAGGTAATTGGTTGCACCAGAGCTTTTTATGGGCTTCATAACAAAGGGGGTGAATACATACACACATGCCAATTATCAGTTTTTTTTATTTCTGAAAAATAGTTTTATGTATGTATTTTTCTAATTTGACTTCACCAACTTAGACTATTGTGTTCTGATCCATCACATATAATTCAGATTAAAAAAACATTGAACTAAAGGCTGTAATGTAAAAAGCCAGTGTGCATACTCAAAAAGACAAGAGAATTTTGTGGAATTTTTTAGGTGCCAACCAGCAATACATACATAAGTATATAAAACTAAACTGTACGTCTTGAGTCCCTTGGGTGAGTGGTAGGCTGTACGGACGTTCAGGGCGCCCACTGCCGATGATGTTGTTGCTGTGGGTTGTGGAAATTTTCCACCCCCCTGGCAACTTCACCCCGGCTGTTGGTCATCCTATTTAGGTACCTCTCCCATGTCCCTTTTTCCATTCAGGGCTCTTTCTGTCTCCCCCTTAATGACCTCCTGTTCTATCTGCGCAGGTGTTCCCATTGGTTTGCCCATTCCTTGTGGGATTTATTGCAGGAACTGTAATGGAGTCATCTATTCAGGGTCCTTTCATTATGTCCCTGCTAGGTGGCACCTGGTGCTCTCACCACTGCTTGCTTCCCTTTTCCCCTCACCTCCAGGCACTAATTGTTGAAGGCATTGTGGTAGGGTTTTGCAGTGGGATGCATGCGTTATGACGTGGGATTTGTGAGCTTGGCTGTGCATGTATGATTGACGCTCATTTGCATCCTGAAGTGACGTCACACGACGGCGGGGCGGGAGGAGTACTTAAGGCGCATGTAAACATCCCTTGTAATAGAAATAAGCATGACAGGTCCACTTTATTGAGAGATTTGGCTCAAAAAGACTCCAAATCTCTGATTTACCTTTAAAAGCAAAAAAAAAATTAAATGTTGTATAATAAAAAAAAAAAAAAAATATATATATATATATATATATATATATATATATATATCCTGTTTATCTGCTTGAGAGGCGGAAGTAACGTCAGATGTCGCTCCGGTCCTTCAAGGGCATAGAGCCGAGTGGGGGCTATCTAAAGGTACATCTTTGGGATGAATTAGAGTGGAGACTGTGAGCCAGGCCTTCTCGTTCACATCAGTGCCTGACCTCACAAATGCGCTTCTGGAAGAATGGTCAAACATTCCCATAGACACCCTCCTAAACCTTGTGGACAGCCTTCCCAGAAAAGTTGAAGCTGTTGTAGCTGCAAAGGGTGGGCCAACTCAATATTGAACCCTACGGACTAAGACTGGGGTGCCATTAAAGTTCATGTGTGTGTAAAGGCAGGCGTCCCAATACTTTTGGTAATATAGTGTATGATGACGCTGTACTGCACTGGTGAATGTATGTTTAGAAAAAATATATATTTAAATTTCTTCATTTTCCAAAATATTGTGCCAAAAAAATTATAACTTCAAAAAACTTGCCATGCCTCTTTTTAAATACCTTGGCCTGTCACTGTCTACTTTCCAAAAAGGGGTTGTTTGGGGGATATTTGTACTGTCCTGGTGTTTTTCAGACCTCAAGAAATGAGATCGGCCGTCAGTACTAGGGATGGGCCGAACACCCCCCCTGTTCGGTTCTCGTTCCAGAACATGCGAACAGGCAAAAAATTCCTTCAAACACGCGAACACCGTTAAAGTCTATGGGACACGAACATGAATAATCAAAAGTGCTCATTTTAAAGGCTTATATGCAAGTTATTGTCATAAAAAGTGTTTGGAGACCCGGGTCCTGCCCCAGGGGACATGGATCAATGCAAAAAAAAGTTTTAAATATGGCCGTTTTTACAGGAGCAGTGATTTTAATAATGCTTAAAGTGAAACAATAAAAGTGAAATATTCCTTTAAATTTTGTACCTGGGGTGTGTCTATAGTGTGCCTGTAAAGTGGCGCATGTTTCCCGTGTTTATATCAGTCCGAGAGCAAAATGACATTTCTAAAGGAAAAAAAAGTAATTTAAAAGTACTAGCGCTAGTGCCGGCTATTAATGAATTGTCGGTCCCAACAATACACATAAAAGTAATTGAAAGTTATTGAAAAAAAAAAAATGCATGGGGGTCCCCCAAAATTCCATTACCAGGCCCTCCAGGTCTGGTATGGATATTAACCACTTCAATACAGGGCACTTATACACCTTCCTGCCCAGACCAATTTTCAGCTTTCAGCGCTGTCGCAGTTTGAATGACAATTGCATAGTCATACAACACTGTACCCAAACTAAATATGTATCATTTTGTTCCCACAAATAGAGCTTTATTTTGGTGGTATTTTATCACCTCTGCGGTTTTTATTTTTTGCGAAACAAATAAAGAAAGACTGAAAATTTTGAAAAAAATAAAAGTTTTGCTTTTGTTTCTGTTCAAATTTTTTGTAAATAAGTAAGTTTTCTCTTTCACTGATGGGCACTGATAAGGCGGCACTGACAGGCACTGATAAGGTGGCACCAATGAGCGGGCACTGACGATGGGCACTGATATGCAGCTCTGATGGGCATTGATAGGCGGCACTGATGGGCACTCATGGGTGGCACTGATGGGCACTGATAGATGACACTGATGGGCACTGAAAGGCTGCAAAGAGGGGTTCTTATGAGTGGCACTGATGGGCACTGATAGGCGGCACTGCTGGGCACTGATACGTGGCACTGATGGCCACTGATACGCAGCACTGATATGAGGCACTGATAGGCATCCCTGGTGGCACTGGCAGTGGTAGGCTTTGTGAGTGGGCACTGATTGGCAGCTGCCTGGGCACAGATTAGCATTTTCCTAGGGGGCATACCTGGTGGTCCAGTGTGGATGTCTTCCCTGGTGGTCCTGGGCGGCTTCCCCGGTGGTCCTGGGTGGAATCCGAGGGGGCGCTGTGCTGATAAACAATCAGCACAGACCCCCCCTGTCAGGAGAGCAGACGATCGGCTCTCCTCTACTCACATCTGTCACACGCGAGTGAGGAAAAGCCGGTCACCGGCTCTTCCTATTTACATCGTGATCAGCCATGATTAAACACCGTTGATCACGTGGTAAAGAGTCTCCGTCAGAGACTCTTTACCTAGATTGCGTGCTAGCGTCAATGATGTGGCGCTAGCTTGACAGCTCTTATGTAGCTGAGGGTGGGGCCACCCGTCACGTGACCCCGTTCCCCTCTGACAAGGGGATACGCCGGGATTTCCCAGTGATGTTTACGGGTGACCTCGCCCCCCTCTGATGCAACGTGAATCCTGGGTTGCATCAGAGGGGGGCGGGGTCACCCGTACACGTCACTGGGAAACCCCGGCGTTTCCCCTTGTCAGAGGGGGACGGGGTCACGTGACGGGTGGCCCCGCCCTCAGCTACATAAGAGCTGTCAAGCTGGCGCCGCGTCATTGGCTGGGTGCCTCCGGTGGAGGCAGGATCCTGTGCGTTTTCCTCACTGGAGTCGCTGGAGATCATCCATCGCTGGAGATCGAGAATTGGATTACATCGCTGGAGTAGGAGCATGGATTTATTGGATTACATCGCTGGGATCTCTTTTTTATTTTTTAATAAAGGACTTGTCCCAAGCCGTCTCCTGTGGTTTTTAACATTTTGACACTTTCTTTTTGTGAAATGGTAGGGGTACAACGTACCCCCTACCAATTCACATAGGGGGGCGGGATCTGGGTGTCCCCTTTGTTAAAGGGGGCTTCCAGCTTCCGATAAGCCCCCCGCCTGCAGACCCCCACAACCACCGGGCAAGGGTTGTAGGGATGAGGCTCTTGTCCCCATCAACATGGGGACATCCTCCCCATGTTGAGGGCATGTGGCCTGGTACGGTTCAGGAGGAGGGGGGCGCTCTCTGGTCCCCCCCTCTTTTCCAGCGGCCTGCCAGGTTGCGTGCTCGGATAAGTGTCTGGTGTGGATTTTTGGGAGAACCCCACGCCATTTTTTTTTATTTTGGCGTGGCATTCCCCTTCAAATCAGGTCTGGTATGGATTTTTGGGGGGACCCCACGCCATTTTTTTTATAAAAATTTGCCGCGGAGTTCCCCTTTATATCCATACCAGACCTGAAGTGCCTGGTAATGGAAATTTGGGGGACCCCCACGCATTGATTTTTTTTTTTTCAATTACATTTTTAATGACTTTTATGTGTATTGTCGGGACCGACAATTCATTAACAGTCCGCACTAGCGCTAGTACTTTTAAATGACTTTTTTTCCTTTAGAAATGTCATTTTGCTCTCGGACTGTTCTAAACAAGGGAAACATGCTCTATTTTACAGGCATACCCCCCAGGTACAAAATATAATAGAATATTTTCACTTTTATTGTTTCACTTTAAGCATTATTAAAATCACTGCTCCCGAAAAAACAGCCCTTTTTAAAACTTTTTTTGCATTGATCCATGTCCCCTGGGGCAGGACCCGGGTCCCTAAACACTTTTAATGACAATAACTGGCATATTAACCTTTAAAATTAGCACTTTAGATTTCTCCCATAGACTTTTAAAGGGTGTTCCGTGGCTTTTTGAATTTGCCGCAAACACCCTAAATTGTTCGCTGTTCGGCGAACGGGCGAACAGCCAATGTTCGAGTCAAACTCATGTTCGACTCGAACAGATAGCAAATCCCTAGTCAGTACATCAGAATTTTCAGATATACATCCCAGAGTTTGTGGCTCTATAACTTTCCTACAGACTGAATAATAAACACGGATTTGGGTTATTTTTACCAAAGAAATGTAGCAGAATAACATTTTTTATCTAAATTTATGAAGAAAGATTATTTATTTGCAAAGATTTTTAACAGACACAAAAAAAACACATTTTTTTCTCTCAAAATTTTTTTTTTTTTTTTTTCGTTTGTTTAGCAAAAAAATAAAAAAACCCGGTGGTGATTAACTACTTCAGCCCCAGAAGATTTGGCTGCTGAATGACCGGGCCATTTTATGTGATTCGGCACTGCATTGCTTTAACTGACAACTGCGCGGACGTGCGACGTTGTGCCCAAACAAAATCGACGTCCTTTTTTTCCCAAAAATAGAGCTTTCTTTTGGTGGTATTTGATCACCTCTGTAGTTTTTATTTTTTGCGCTATAAACAAAAAAAGAGAGACAATTTTGAAAAAAAAAACACAATATTTTGTACTTTTTGCTATAATAAATATCCCCATTTTTTTTTTAAAAAAGCTAATTTTTTCTCAGTTTAGGCCGATATGTATTCTTCTACATGTTTTTGGTAAAAAAAAATTGCAATAAGCGTATATTGATTGGTTTGCGCAAAAGTTATAGTGTCTACAAAATAGGGGATAGACTTATAGCATTTTTATTATTATTTTTTTTTTTACTAGCAACGTCGGCGATCTGCGATTTTTATCGGGACTGCGACATTATGGGGGACACATCGGACACATTTGACACATGCTAAGCTTGGGGTTTGTAGTTTTCAAGCAGGATTTGATGAAGCCTCACAAACTAAACTAGCAGATTTGCTCATCCCTCTATGGTATATGTCCAATCACACTACTGCTGACAGATCTCACCGAGAAATCTCCCCCAACCTACATATGGGCCCCATTCTGAGTATTACAAACTTTTCTTAAACTTCAGCCCTTTTTTGGGTCACCTCAAACAATAACTCATGTGCAAGCAACTGAACACATATAGGAATGGAGTCATGGTCCATTCATGGAGTCACCAATGGAGTTTTTGCTCAACCACATATTAGAATGTATGTAGTGTTCACTGTATACATGTATAGAAGTGTGTTCTGAGCAGTTTCTACCGCAGGATGGTTGTTGGTGCAGATTTGGTGCTCGCAACATCTCAGTCACTCCAGAACTTCTGGGATTTTCACCCACTAAAGCAGTGGCGGCTGGTATCAGCCCCCCCCCCCTCCCCCACGGGCGGTCGGTCATCCAGCCCCACACTTACCCCATCTAGGTCGCAGGCAGCATCGCTCTTACGGGCGGTGGGCGGCAGTTTCCATCTTGTCTCCTCCTCCTCTGCATCACGGCAGCTTCCGCCGCGCGTCTCCTACCTCCTTCTCCTAGGCGTCCAATAGAATCGCCTGTCTCAAGACCCGCTTCCATATTGGCCAGGAGGAGGATCAGTGTAACAATAACAAATTTTCATTTGCTATTGTCACACAACTGGGTGGGCTCTACGCCCTGAGCCTACCCTTTTTTGAAGCCTGACAGAGCCTCTGGCTCTAATCACGTGCTTCAAAAGAAAAAAGAAAACCACTGGAATCCATGCGTCCGGTGCCCTGCATGTAGAGTAGGGGGCCAGACGCATGGATGGGGGGGGGCACCCATGCGCTCCTAATGGACGGGCTGCCACTGCACTAAAGTCTGTAAATTTTAGAATGGCAAAAAATAATCAGCAATTGCCAACACAATGTTAACGTGCGAGAGAAGGGAAGATTGACTGTATTTGTTCACGTTTTCAGGATGTCCAAAGACTTTCCAATTACCAGCAGTGCTGTGTCGAAGGCCATCCATCAACACTCAACATGGGGAAGAAGATGCACTACAGTAGAAGATAAGCTTGTAAGAGGGGATTCATGGATGGATGGTTTTGGCACCAAAGCACAAGCCATGCTGGAACACTGTCCCTCCTATTAAGGGCGAGCCCTGTGCTTGCTCCTTGCCATAGGCCTCCACATGACATTCCCGGCCATAGACCTTTGTATTCCCATTCAAGGAATGTCCACACAAGAAATAGTTTTGCTGCACTTTACTGGTGGAATTCAGGAAATTCATCACGAGGACATACATATGGGAGTCAATTGACATTACAAAGTCAATCACATTTAGTCGACGGTCTGCAGTAGTCACAGGTAAAAGCATGTGCAGCACCTCAGCAGCCATCTCTCTTACAGTCTCTCCTCTGCCTGGGGTCATTAGTACTCACAGGACTGTGCTCTCCGTAGGTACCTCCTTGCTAGGTGCACCTCTCCCGGTACCCTCCAGGGAAGTAGCCTCACACAGCAATCTCTGACCTGACCTAAAAGGCCTTTTGCAATCTGCCATAGCCTCCATCTCCATAAGGGACAGAGACTACAGCTGGCTCCTTCTGCATACAGGTTTACTCCAGCCAACCTCCTGCCCTGTCCAGGGTCTACATGTGCTGGTTACATCCATATAGGTGTGGGGTGTTTTAGCTCCCATGTCCCAAGTGTATGTGTGCTCCAACATATCTGACTTATACTGTATATGGCTGCTGACTCACCCCTGACATCACTGCAGGAGGGCTCTCCATAATGGGGCCTAACTTCTGTGACACTTACTGCTGTAACTAGACACCCTTCTGGCAAAAAATCTACCTAGTGTCTAAAGAGCTAACTGCTCCCTGCCTAGGGTACCTCCTGTCTGCAAAGAGAAGAAAATTAGACTATGGGGATCACCAGTCCACCAACACTGGAGGACTGAGGATTGGAAAACTGTTGGCTGCTTTGATGGATCCCAGTTTCTTCTGTGACTTGTAGGTGGAGGGTCAAAACTCACACAAATTCCTTGGGGATAAGCTGAAATTGGAGGTTTGGAGCACAACAGTGTACCTGGCCAATCAGCAAGAACTACAGTCAGGTCCATAAATATTGGGACATCGACACAATTGTAATCTTTTTGACTCTATACACCACCACAATGGATTTAAAATGAAACAAACAAGATGTGCTTTAACTGCAGACTTTCAGCTTTAATTTGAGGGTATTTACATCCAAATCAGGTGAACGGTGTAGGAATTACAACAGTTTGTATAAGTGCCTCCCACTTTTTAAGGGACCAAAAGTAATGGGACAATTGGCTGCTCAGCTGTTCCATGGCCAGGTGTGTGTTATTCCCTCATTATCCCATTTAAAAGGAGCAGATAAAAGGTCTAGAGTTCATTTCAAGTGTGCTACTTGCATTTGGAATCTGTTGCTATCAACTCTCAATATGAGATCCAAGAGCTGTCACTATCAGTGAAGCAAGCCATCATTAGGCTGAAAAAAACAAAACAAACCTATCAGAGAGATAGCAAAAACATTAGGTGTGGCCAAATCAACTGTTTGGAACATCCTTAAAAAGAAAGAACGCACTGGTGAGCTCAGCAACACCAAAAGACCCGGAAGACCACGGAAAACAACTGTGGTGGATGACCGAAGAATTCTTTCCCTGATGAATAGGGATGAGCCGAACACCCCCCGGTTCGGTTCGCACCAGAACCCGCGAACGGACCGAAAGTTCGCACGAACGTTAGAACCCCATTGACGTCTATGGGACTCGAACGTTCGAAATCAAAAGTGCTCATTTTAAAGGCTAATTTGCATGGTATTGTCCTAAAAAGGGTTTGGGGACCCGGGTCCTACCCCAGGGGACATGTATCAATGCAAAAAAAACTTTTAAAAACGGCCGTTTTTTCGGGAGCAGTGATTTTAATGATGCTTAAAGTAAAAAAAAAAAAGTGAAATATTCCTTTAAATATCGTACCTGGGGGGTGTCTATAGTATGCCTGTAAAGTGACGCGTGTTTCCCATGTTTAGAACAGTCCCTGCACCAAATGTCATTTTTAAAGGAAAAAATCTCATTTAAAACTGCTTGCGGGTTTAATGTCATGTCGGGTCATGGCAATATGGATGAAAATCAGTGAGACAAACGGCATGGGTACCCCCCAGTCCATTACCAGTCCCTTTGGGTCTTGTATGGATATTAAGGGGAACCCCGCACCCAAATTAAAATAAGGAAAGGTGTGGGGCCACCAGGCCCTATATACTCTGAACAGCAGTATACAGGCGGTGCAAACAAGACAGGGACTGTAGGTTTGTTGTTAAGTAGAATCTGTTTGTAATTTTGAACATTTTTAACGTGTTTAGCTCCAGCCAAAAAATCTTTTCTAAGCTTTTTGGAAAACATAGGGAAGGGTTATCACCCCTGTGACATTTGTTTTGCTGTCTTTCCTCCTCTTCAGAAGATTTCACCTCACTTTTTTGTCCCAATGAAAAATGTTTTTTGAAAATTTGGGTTTTTTTGTGGAACAAGGATTGGAAAGCATCAGTGGAAAGGAGAACTTGTTTTCCCATATTAACTCTTACAGGAGAGAATTTCCCTTCCTAGGGGTAGATTTCATCTCACTTCCTGTTGTCTCCTTCCGTTTGCAAGTAGGAGTCGTTTGTAAGTTAGATGTTTGAAAGTAGGGTCCTGCCCTATATACTCAGCAGAAATTTGGGCCTTAGGTGTTGCTGTGGCCACAACACTGTAAGCCCTCACAGGGCCCTGCTGTGAAATATTAGATCAAGAATTGTAATTACATGCCCCTGTTGAACAGCAGCTGAAAAATTAGGCCTTAGGCACTGGTGCTGGTGCCACAACACTGCAACCCCTCACAGACACTCTAGTTGGAACGCAGGAACGAGCCCTGCTGCAAATTATTGCTTCAAAAATTGTAATTACACGCCCCTGTTAGACAGGGGCAGAAAAATTGGGCCTTAGGCACTGGTGCTGGTGCCACAACACTGCAACCCCTCACAGACACTCTAGTTGGAACGCAGGAACGAGCCCTGCTGCAAATGATTGCTTCAAAAATTGTAATTACACGCCCCTGTTAGACAGGGGCAGAAAAATTGGGCCTTAGGCACTGGTGCTGGTGCCACAACACTGCAACCCCTCACAGACACTCTAGTTGGAACGCAGGAACGAGCCCTACTGCAAAGTATTGCATCAAAAATTGTAATTACACGCCCCTGTTAGACAGGGGCAGAAAAATTGGGCCTTAGGCACTGGTGCTGGTGCCACAACACTGCAACCCCTCACAGACACTCTAGTTGGAACGCAGGAACGAGCCCTGCTGCAAAGTATTGCATCAAAAATTGTAATTACACGCCCCTGTTAGACAGGGGCAGAAAAATTGGGCCCTAGGCACTGGTGCTGGTGCCACAACACTGCAACCCCTCACAGACACTCTAGTTGGAATGCAGGAACGAGCCCTGCTGCAAAGTATTACATCAAAAATTGTAATTACACGCCCCTGTTAAACAGGGGCTGAAAAATTGTGCCTTAGGCACTGGTGGTGGCGCCCAGAACCAAAAATGTTCTTACAAGCTATCAGCGTGATGATTGAGGAGGAAGAGGATAATTACTCAGGGATAGTCACTCAGCATCAGCATAGGCAGTCTTTGAAGGGATCTGAGATTTCAAAAAAAATTATTCGGTTACATCAGCATCAGGTGCTTGGTAGCTGGTGGTGATCCAAGACTCATTCATTTTTATGAAGGTCAGCCGATCGACCGAGTCGGTGGACAGACGCACCCTGTGATCGGTTACCACGCCTCCAGCAGCACTGAATGTGCGTTCCGAAAGAACGCTGGATGCAGGACAGGCCAGTAGCTCAATTGCATACTGTGCAAGCTCTGGCCAGTGATCCATCCTCAAGACCCAGTAACCCAGAGGATTTTCGGTGGGAAAGGTGTCCAAGTCTGATCTTGCCCCTAGGTATTCCTGCACCATGTAAAACAGACGCTGGCGATGGTTGCTGGAACCGATCATACCTTGGGGCTGCGGACCAAAAAATTGTCTGAACGCATCGGTCAGACGGCCACCTTCTCCACCGCTCCTTCTTTGACTGACCGAAGCCTCAGCAACACGTTGTCCAGAAACAGGAGTTTGTAACCTCCCAGTCTCTGGGAACGCGTTGCACAGACCTTTCTGCAAGGCCTCCCGAAGATGTTTCATCCTCTGCTCCCTCTGCGATGGCAAGATAAGGTCCGCAACCTTACCCTTGTAACGTGGATCAAGGAGGGTTGCCAGCCAGTATTGGTCCTTCTCCTTGATACCACGAATACGAGGATCCTTACGCAGGCTTTGCAGGATCAGGGAGGCCATGCAGCGTAGGTTTGCTGAGGCATTCGGTCCGGAGTCCTCTGGGTCACTAAGAACGACATGGTCCGCAGCCACCTCCTCCCAGCCACGTACAAGTCCATGTGTTTCTTGGGACTGATCCCTTAAAGACTGCTGCTGATGCTGAGTGCCAGGCTCCACCTCCATACTGACACAATCTTCCTCCTCCTCCTCTTCCTCCTCGTCCTCTTCCTGTGTGATCGGCGGGCACGCAGGAACACTGTCTGGATAAAGGGGGCCTTGAGAGCTAAGGAAGTCCTCCTCTTCCTGCCTCTGTTCTGCCTCAAGTGCCCTGTCCATTATTCCACGCAGCGTGTGCTCCAACAGGTGGACAAGGGGGACAGTGTCACTGATGCATGCACTGTCACTGCTCACCATCCTCGTGGCCTCCTCGAATGGTGACAGGACAGTGCATGCATCCCTGATCATGGCCCACTGGCGTGGGGAAAAAAAACCAAGCTCCCCTGACCCTGTCCTGGTGCCATAGTCGCACAGGTACTCATTGATGGCCCTCTGCTGCGTGTGCAGCCGCTGCAGCATGGCCAACGTTGAGTTCCACCTGGTGGGCATGTCACAGATTAGGCGGTTCTTGGGCAGGTTAAACTCCTTTTGGAGGTCCGTCAGCCGAGCACTGGCATTATATGACCGGCGGAAATGCACACAGACTTTCCTGGCCTGCCTCAGGACATCCTGTAAGCCCGGGTACCTGCCCAAGAACCGCTGCACCACCAAGTTAAGGACGTGAGCCAAACAGGGCACATGGGTCATTTGTCCCTGTCGGAGGGCAGAGAGGAGGTTGGTGCCATTGTCGCAAACCACCATTCCTGCCTTAAGTTGGCGTGGCGTCAACCACCTCTGAACCTGCCCCTGCAGAGCTGACAGAACCTCTGCCCCAGTGTGGCTCCTGTCCCCCAAGCACACCAGCTCAAGCACCGCATGGCATCTTTTGGCCTGCGTACTTGCGTAGCCCCTTGAACGCCTACGGAGCACCGCTGGTTCCGAGGAAGAGGCCATGGAGGAAGAAGAAGAGGAGGGGGTGGAGGAGAGAGGTGTGTCACAATCAGCATTTTGGAGGCGTGGTGGCGGAACAACCTCCAACACTACTGCACCTTGTCCTGCATCCTTCCCAGCTGCCAGCAGAGTCACCCAATGCGCCGTGAAACTTAGGTAACGTCCCTGTCCATGCCTGCTGGACCATGAGTCAGCGGTAATATGCACCTTACCGCTGACCGCCCTGTCCAGCGAGGCATGGACATTGCCTTCCACATGCCGGTAGAGAGCCGGAATCGCCTTCCGTGAGAAAAAGTGGCGTTTGGGTACCTGCCACTGAGGAACCGCACATTCCACAAACTCACGGAAGGGGGCAGAGTCTACCAACTGAAAAGGCAGCAGTTGAAGTGCTAGCAATTTTGCCAAGCTAGCATTCAACCGCTGGGCATGTGGATGGCTGGGAGCAAACTTCTTTCGGCGGTGCAGCAGCTGGGGCAGGGAAATTTGCCTGGTACAATCTGACGTCGGTGTACCAAAAGCAGATTGCCCACAAGTACTTGGCTGTGACACACCTAATTCTACACCTTCATTCCTCTCACTGTAGGTCTCAGAGAGGACTGAAGGTCTAGTGGGGTTGGAAATCTCAGCTGATGAGGAGCAAGGAGAGATCCTCTTTGTTCTTTGGTGTGGGTCTTTTAGATACGCTTGCCAACGAACTGCATGGCAGGTCAACATATGTCTGGTCAAGCATGTGGTACCCAAGCGGGAGATATTTTGGCCACGCGAGATACGCTTGAGACATATGTTGCAAATAGCAGCGGTGCGATCTGATGCACTCGTCTCAAAAAAGGCCCACACCAAAGAACTTTTTGAATAACGCGCAGAGACTGCAGCGCCCTGCACATGTGGAGCTTTGGGGTGTGATGCAGTCAATGTGCTGCCCTTAGGCTGGCCCCTGGAGGGCATCCTGCCTCGTTGGTGATGTGCTGCCGCCTCCTCCTCCTCCTCCTCCTCCTCCTCCTCCTCCTCCTCCTCCTCCTCTCTCCTATCAGGCACCCACTTTGAGTCAGTGACCTCATCATCCCCTCCCTCCTCATCACTGGAGCAAACCTGGCAGTATGCTGCAGCAGGGGGAGCATGACTGCCAGATTGCTGTCCTTCTTGGGCACCCCCTCTGTCCGCGCTCATGTTACTGCCTTCATCGAGCTCAGTATCGTCATCAGAGCCTTCCAAACGCTGGGCATCCTCCTGGAGCATGTACCCAACACTGTGGTCAAACAGTTCGAGGGAATCCTCATGAGGACATGGTGGAGCTAGGGAAGGAGTCACTGATGACATTGAGCTGAGGGAAGAGGCCGCTGCTTTGCCAGACAAAGCACCCTGGGCATGGGTGAGAGAGGATGAGGAGGATGAGGACGGCTTGGTCATCCACTCGACCAAGTCTTCCGCATGTTGCGGCTCAACATGGCCAGCTGCCGAAAAAAAGGCCAAGCGTGTCCCATGGCCACGTGCTGATGAGGATGCACCGTCTCCACGACCAGCACTAGACACAGAGCCTGCTTGCCCTCTCTTATTGGCTTGTGACTGTCTGCCTCTCCTTCTTGGCCTTCCAGACATACTAATGGCCTGTAGCTGCACTAAGCTGGGATAGAACACCTGTAATTTTCTTCAAGTAGCTTTATATACTGTAACCAGACAAGCCTGCCTGTCAGTAGGAAGATAACAGGAACGGATCTAGCTGAACACTGTGAGCAGGACGCACTGTACTAAATGTAAATAGTCTAGCTGCCTGACCGTGGTACTAATAGGATCAAATAGAACACCTGTAATTTTCTTCAGGTAGCTTTATATACTGTAACCAGACAAGCCTGCCTGTCAGTAGGAAGATAACAGGAACGGATCTAGCTGTACACTGTGAGCAGGACGCACTGTACTAAATGTAAATAGTCTAGCTGCCTGACCGTGGTACTAATAGGATCAAATAGAACACCTGTAATTTTCTTCAGGTAGCTTTATATACTGTAACCAGACAAGCCTGCCTGTCAGTAGGAAGATAACAGGAACGGATCTAGCTGAACACTGTGAGCAGGACACACTGTACTAAATGTAAATAGTCTAGCTGCCTGACCGTGGTACTAATAGGATCAAATAGAACACCTGTAATTTTCTTCAGGTAGCTTTATATACTGTAACCAGACAAGCCTGCCGGTCAGTAGGAATTTAACAGGAACGGATCTAGCTGAACACTGTGAGCAGGACACACTGTACTAAATGTAAATAGTCTAGCTGCCTGACCGTGGTACTAATAGGATCAAATAGAACACCTGTAATTTTCTTCAGGTAGCTTTATATACTGTAACCAGACAAGCCTGCCGGTCAGTAGGAATTTAACAGGAACGGATCTAGCTGAACACTGTGAGCAGGACGCACTGCACTAAATGTAAATAGCAGGAACGGATCTAGCTGAACACTGTGAGCAGGACGCACTGCACTAAATGTAAATAGTCTAGAAGATAACAGGAACGGATCTAGCTGAACACTGTGAGCAGGACGCACTGCATTAAATGTAAATAGTCTAGATAGAAGATAACAGGAACGGATCTAGCTAAACTGAATACAGTGTATATATATATATGCAACACCTGGGATGCATATATATACACAATACACTGTAAGTGCAGCTAACTGACTGACTGTTCTGCCTAATCTATCTAACTCAAATCAAATGACACTGTCTCTCTCTCTCTCTATCTCTCAGCACACCGGAACACACACTACACAGGGCCGCCGTGCAGGCGGCCTTATATAGTGTGGGGTGTGTACTAAATGCCCTGAGCCGTAATTGGCCAAAGCCACCCTGGCTTTGGCCAATTACAGCTCTCTCTACTGACAGCGCTGTGATTGGCCAAGCATGCGGGTCATAGTGCATGCTTGGCCAATCATCAGCCAGCAATGCACTGCGATGCCGCAGTGAATTATGGGCCGTGACGCGCCACACGAATTTAGCGCGAACGGCCCATAACGTTCGCAATTCGGCGAACGATCGAACAGCCGATGTTCGAGTCGAACATGGGTTCGACTCGAACACGAAGCTCATCCCTACTGATGAAGAAAACACCCTTCACAACAGTTGGCCAGATCAAGAACACTCCCCAGGAGGTAGGTGTATGTGTGTCAAACCCAACAATCAAGAGAAGACTTCACCAGAGTGAATACAGAGGGTTCACCACAAGATGTAAACCATTGGTGAGCCTCAAAAACAGGAAGGCCAGATTAGAGTTTGCCAAACAACATCTAAAAAAGCCTTCACAGTTCTGGAACAACATCCTATGGACAGATGAGACCAAGATCAACTTGTACCAGAGTGATGGGAAGAGAAGAATATGGAGAAGGAAAGGAACTGCTCATGATCCAAAGCATACCACCTCATCAGTGAAGCATGGTGGTGGTAGTGTCATGGCGTGGACATGTATGGCTGCCAATGGAACTGGTTCTCTTGTATTTATTGATGATGTGACTGCTAACAAAAGCAGCAGGATGAATTCTGAAGTGTTTCGGACAATATTATCTGCTCATATTCAGCAAAATGCTTCAGAACTCATTGGACAGCGCTTCACAGTGCAGATGGACAATGGCCCGAAGCATACTGCGAAAGCAACCAAAGAGTTTTTTAAGGGAAAGAAGTGGAGTGTTATGCGATGGCCAAGTCAATCTCCTGACCTGAATCCGATTGAGCATGCATTTCACTTGCTGAAGACAAAACTGAAGGGAAAATGCCCCAAGAACAAGCAGGAACTGAAGACAGTTGCAGTAGAGGCCTGGTAGAGCATCACCAGGGATGAAACCCAGTGTCTGGTGATGTCTATGTGTTCCAGACTTCAGGCTGTAATTGACTGCAAAGGATTTGCAACCAAGTATTAAAAAGTGAAAGTTTGATGGATGATTGTTAATCTGTCCCATTACTTTTGGTTCCTATAAAAAGTGGGAGGCAGATATACAAACTGTTGTAATTCCTACACCGTTCACCTGATTTGGATGTAAATACCCTCAAATTAAAGCTGAAAGTCTGCAGTTAAAGCATATCTTGTTCGTTTAATTTCAAATCCCATGTGGTGGTGTATAGATCCAAAAAGATTAGAATTGTGTCGATGTACCAATATTTATGGACCTGACTGTACATGACACCATGGAATCCCTGTGTGTATGGAATATGGGGGTCTGTCTTATCTGTATCACATTAGAATCATGAAAAATCTCTCAAAAGTTTGCTGTAGAATAAAAAAAGAAGCAGACATACGTGTAACTCACAATATATTGATCAAATGGACCAACAACATTACAAATAGCAAAACTGTCAATTATACTTTCAAGTTAACAGTCCTTTTAAAAGTACTGGAGATAATCTTCTTGATCTCCTCAGTCCTCAGACAATATATGAAAGGGTTGCCTAGATGAGGCAGATAGGATTGTAGAACAATGAGGAAGACCCCCAGGTCAGGAGTGAGGACCAACTTTACAAAATTGGCTATGTAGACAAACACCCGCGGGATGTAAAACAAGGCGTTAACAAATAAGTGCGTAACACATGTATTAAACGCCTTCCTCCAGCCCCTTGAATGGCTCAATGAGAAAAGAGAAAATAAGATGGCGATATAGGATAAAATGATGAGGGCTAGAGTCCCAAAAAGCACCACTAAGGCTACAGTCAAAAGAATTTCTCGAGTGGAATTAACGTCGGCGCAAGCCAAGCGCATGATGGTTGAGCTGTTGCAGAAGAAGCTGACGATCTTGTTTGGCCCACAGAATGGATATTTGGCAATTATTATGAGGTCTACTGTGATGATAGCAGCAGAGAACCACATAAAACTGCAGCTAAACAGGGTCAATTTGATGGTAACTGTAGACGAATACCTCAGAGGATAGCAGATAGCAATGTACCGGTCAAATGCCATCAACATGAGCATAAATGAGTCCACTACGGCCAGCCAATGGACCAGATGCATTTGCACAAAGCAGGCGAGGAAAGATATTTTTCCACCATCGAACCAATACTTGGCAATCAATTTAGGCAAGGTAGCCGTGTCGAAGAGAAAGTCAGAAAATGCTAAGTTGGCGATTAGAATGTACATGGGCTCATGCAGCTTCTCCTTTAGGATAATCACAATGAAAACAGCACCATTGGTAATAAACATTATGTTGTATATAATAAATAAACAGAACGACATCAGCATATGGAACTTCTGAGGGACTCCTGGGAAACCAGTAAGTTCAAATTCAAAACGAGCAGTTTGGTTGTCCATCTGTATGGGTCAGGCAACTGTGAGTAGAGAAGGTCTGTAGAGATAAAATAGAGGATAGAGAAAAGAAGATAAACCATGTGTAGCTCAACACTATATGGCCAAAACTATATGGACACCCCTTCGATTTATGAAGTTCAAGTGTTCCCTGTGAAGGGTACTGTTAATCATTGACATGTGCTTTTTGTGCTGTTACGAATCAAAATTCGATACACATTTTCATTATTTGGTGATCCAGATGTATCCGAATTTTCAAACCACAATAGTAACGAACTTCAATGAATCTGAAATAAATTATAACAAAATGAATTATCCACATTTGAATTTGAATATTGAATTTGAATTCAATATGGAAACATATAGCAATAAATACAGTAAGGTACACAAGGGAAATAAGATGATGATTCCTACTTAAGCTGTTTTATAGAATAGAATAGATTAGAATAGAATAGAAAATAATTGAAAAAATAGACTGGATTAGAATAGAATTGAATGGCACAGAATAGAATAAAACAGAACGAATATAGTCATCATCTGAAATTCGAATCTCAAATTTCGAAATTCAAATTTCAATTTCGAATCAATTTGAAAATAAAGAGTATACAAAATGAATCCGAATATCTGAAAAAAAAATCTGAAAATGAATCATTCTAACATGCTAACGAATATGCTGAAACAAAATTATTAGGGACGAATCCAAAATGAAACGAAACAAAATTTTCCATCATGGACATCTCTAGTTAATACTCCATCATACAAAGACATTGTAGACAATTGTGTTTTTCCAACCTTGTGGTAACAGTTTGGTGAACACTCTTTTCTGTTTCAACATTTCAACATTACTGTGCCCCTGTGTACAAAGTTATATCCATAAAGACATGGTTTGACTTGCTTGGTGTGGAGGAACTCCATGGCCTTCACAGAACCCTGACCTCAACCCTACTGGGATGATTTGGGATGATTTAGAGCAGGGGTCTTCAAACTGCGGCCCTCCAGGTGTTCAGTAACTACACTTCCCATCATGCCTAGTCATGTCTGTGAATGTCAGAGTTTTACAATGCCTCATGGGATGTGTAGTTCTGCAACAGCTGGAGGGCCGTAGTTTGAGGATCCCTGATTTAGAGGGTCAATTGAGACCCAGGTCCTCTCATCCAACATCAGTACTTGACCTCACGAGTGGGCACATATTCCTACAGACATCTTGCAAAACATTGTGGGAGGCCTTCCCAGAAGAGAGGAGCATGTTATAGACACAAAAAGGGGCAACTCCATATTAATGGAATTACTGTTTTGGAATGAGATGTCCAACAAGTTCATAAAGGTGTGATGTTCAGGTGTTCACAAACTTTTTGTTGAATTTTGTACACCCAAACAAGCAAATTAGGTGATCCTCTTATATTATGAAATAATAAAACATGATTGTGCAGACTAGAGGCACTTATACTGTAAATTGGACTGGCAGTCAGGGCCTGGCCGAGCGGTAGGCCGAAAGAGGTGGCAGCCCTGGGCATTTCAGCAGAAGTGGAGCGCAGAAAGGGAAGGACTTTGCTGCTGAAGTAGTCCACACCTCATTCTGCATGCCTTCCCACCTTGGGTGGTAAAGGACCTTGTCCCAGCACTGGTAACAGCCCCTGGGATCTTAGTGTCTTACCATTTCGTAGCCATGACATTTCACCACAAGCAATCTCCATACTGCTCTTGTCAGGATGAACCCAGCACACAAAATTATTCTGTACACCCCTTAATTCCCTGCTAATATGTTGATAAGCTACTAGTGGACATCAATTATGGAGCACTATTCCACCCACTGACACCAATGATGAGACACTATTACTCCCACTGACACCAATGATGGGGCACTATTCCTTCCACTGACACCAATGATGGGGCACTATTCCTCCCACTGACACCAATGATGAGACACTATTCCTCCCACTGACACCAATGATGAGACACTATTGATCTTTTATTGAAAAGAATCAAGCAACCATTTTTATACAAAACTAAAAAACAAAACCATAGTACAAAACTTAAACAGAAATTAAAGGAATACACATCCATGTTCAGAATTTATACAATATATACATAATCCACTGCCAAAATTTTTTTAGAAAACTATTTACATAAAGTAGCAGAGAGGGCCTAAGAGGCACAACCCATCACCTATGTACGCAGCCATTTCTCAAAAATGAATCAAAAAAATAATAATCAAGGGTGATAAGAGACAGTCACACTTGGGAAAGAGACTCCTGGCAGTCAGGGAGGCTTGAAACCCCTCCACGGCTTCAACCAAGCCCCCCGACTCTGCTTGTCTCTCTCAAGCTCTCGAATCTTCCTCACCTCATGCAAAATGTCATACACCACCACCTCAACAGGAAGGATTTTATGCCGAGTGCAGACCTGACACCGTGCGTTCCAGGTGAAATAACGGACTACTAGGCTAACTAAAAAAAGTGTATCCAAACAAAAAACCCCACCAGTATTGAATGCTCCGTACACCCACTCAGCATAACCCAGCCTGGAGAGGAAAGGAACACCGAGGGCCCGCCCCACCTGGTTGTACACCTCTAGGTTAAAAGGGCAACAAAGCAGAAAATGGTCCATAGTCTCCTCCTCACCTGCACACTACTCCCGAGGACAGCTACGATCCATCTCTCTGTGGAATTTCAAATAGCCCCGAACATAGAGCCTCCCATGGAAGCACAACCAGGCCAGATCCCTAAATTTAAGGGGGACTCTATCCAAATTAATCGGTCTTAACCCTGCCCTCAAAACTGGGCCTGGGCAATCCCTTAAGGCCAGTGGGTCATGAAAGACTTCGCTCAAGACTCGACTCATAAGGACTTTCCTCGGAACCGATCTGAGATCTTCATCCGACAATCGCCACTGCCGTAGTAACTTCAGGCACGGAGCGGCATAGGCTGGTAGCTGACCACGATGACCCCTGAGATTCTTCACTTGGCCACCTTCTTCCCAAAGTCGTAGAAAAGGCCTAAACCAAGATCTAAATATGCCTACCCATCCAGGGGGTTCCACTGCAAGCATATTACCAATGTTAAACTTGAGAAAAAGCAGTGAAAAGAAAAGAACTGGGTTGACCATACCTAAGCCACCCTCCCTTTTGGATAGATAGGCGACATTCCTCTCGATGGGGTTCAGTCTGTTCCCCCACAGCATCTGGAAGAACACACTACTGACCCTAACATAGAGAGACACTGGCAAGATGCAGACAAAGCTGACATACAAGAAGATCGGAATCAGTAAGTCTTAATCTGATCAACCCTTTCCCTCAGAGATAACTTCCATCTCTTTCAGCTGACCACCTTAGTATTGGCAATTTCCAGTCAGCCTTCCCAGTTTTTGAGGCCATAATCGCCGGGCCCAAATTCAATGCCTAGTATCTTAATTTTTTCTTGGGGCACTGGAAAGGTGTCCGCGAGATCAAACCCCTCACCTTCCTTTCCCATCCAGAAAACTTCACTCTTTTCCTGATTGATCTTGGAGCCTGATACTTCAGAGTAATGTGATGTCAGAGAAACCACCTCCTCCGCTTCAACCGCCCCAGTGACAATGACCGACACATTGTCCGCATAGGCAACAACCCTCAAAGGTGGCTCAAATGGGAGCCCCACTGGTAACCCACACAACATGCCGCTCTCTAGCCTCCTGATGAATGGGTCGATTGCAAACACATAGAGCAGGGGACTCAGGGGACAACCCTGGCGCACCCCAGAGCCAACCTCAAAGGACTGCCCAACCCAACCATTAGCAAAAGGAAAACTTTCTGCCCCTTTATACAAGACTTTCAACCAATCAACAAAACCACCCTGCAGACCGTACTCACTAGGGAGCAACCACAGGCACTCATGGTTAACATGATCAAAAGCCTTTGCCTGATCCAATGTCAGCAAAATACTTTCCCCAGCCAGCAGCCCTGCACTGCTCCAAGGCCTCCCGGACAGCTAAAACCGCTGTGAAGGTGCTCCTACCCTGGACTGAACAGTGCTGATGGAATGATATCTTTTCCAGCATCTTTCTATCCACATTGAGAAGGCTGATGGGGCGCCAATTCTCAATCATTGAAGGATCTTTACCTTTTGAAAGAAGAATCACAGCTGAGTACCTCGTGGAAGGGGAAAGCACTCCCTCAGCAAGGTAACTGTTAAAAACCTCTACCAAATGTGGGGCCAGAATAGACTTAAAGGTTTTGTAAACTCAGCTGTCAAGCCATCCGGTCCAGGTGACTTTTTGATGGCAAGCTGTTCAATTGCCCTCATCACTTGTTCAACTGTGATCTCCTCTGTCAAATTCATCAATGGGACAGCTCCATCATTTACATAGTTACATAGTTACATAGTAGGTGAGGTTGAAAAAAGACACAAGTCCATCAAGTCCAACCTATGTGTGTGATTATGTGTCAGTATTACATTGTATATCCCTGTATGTTGCGGTCATTCAGGTGCTTATCTAATAGTTTCTTGAAGCTATCAATGCTCCCCGCTGAGACCACCGCCTGTGGAAGGGAATTCCACATCCTTGCCGCTCTTACAGTAAAGAACCCTCTACGTAGTTTAAGGTTAAACCTCTTTTCTTCTAATTTTAATGAGTGGCCACGAGTCTTGTTAAACTCTCTTCTGCGAAAAAGTTTTAACCCTATTGTGGGGTCACCAGTCCGGTATTTGTAAATTGAAATCATATCCCCTCTCAAGCGTCTCTTCTCCAGAGAGAATAAGTTCAGTGCTTGCAACCTTTCCTCATAACTAAGATCCTCCAGACCCTTTATTAGCTTCATTTCCAGTACATTCTTCCTGAGGACTGGTGCCCAGAACTGGACCGCATACTCTAGGTGCGGCCGGACCAGAGTCTTGTAGAGCGGGAGAATTATCATTTTATCTCTGGAGTTGATCCCCCTTTTAATGCATGCCAATATTCTGTTTGCTTTGTTAGCAGCAGCTTGGCATTGCATGCCATTGCTGAGCCGATCATCTACTAGGACCCCCAGGTCCTTTTCCATCCTAGATTCCCCCAGAGTTTCTCCCCCCAGTGTATAGATTGCATTCATATTTTTGCCACCCAAATGCATTATTTTACATTTTTCTACATTGAACCTCATTTGCCATGTAGTCGCCCACCCCATTAATTTGTTCAGGTCTTTTTGCAAGGTTTCCACGTCCTGCGGAGAAGTTATTGCCCTGCTTAGCTTAGTATCGTCTGCAAATACAGAGATTGAACTGTTTATTCCATCCTCTAGATCGTTTATGAACAAATTAAATAGGATTGGTCCCAGCACAGAACCCTGGGGAACCCCACTACCCACCCCTGACCATTCTGAGTACTCCCCATTTATCACCACCCTCTGAACTCGCCCTTGTAGCCAGTTTTCAATCCATGTACTCACCCTATGGTCCATGCCAATGGACCTTATCTTGTACATGCCAATGGACCTTAGCTTGCCATCAAAAAGTCACCTGGACCGGATGGCTTGACAGCTGAGTTTACAAAACCTTTAAGTCTATTCTGGCCCCACATTTGGTAGAGGTTTTTAACAGTTACCTTGCTGAGGGAGTGCTTTCCCCTTCCACGAGGTACTCAGCTGTGATTCTTCTTTCAAAAGGTAAAGATCCTTCAATGATTGAGAATTGGCGCCCCATCAGCCTTCTCAATGTGGATAGAAAGATGCTGGAAAAGATATCTTTCCATCAGCACTGTTCAGTCCAGGGTAGGAGCACCTTCACAGCGGTTTTAGCTGTTTATGGGGAACTGTGTCAAATGCTTTTGCAAAATCCAGATACACCACGTCTACGGGCCTTCCTTTATCTAGATGGCAACTCACCTCCTCATAGAAGGTTAATAGATTGGTTTGGCAAGAACGATTCTTCATGAATCCATGCTGATTACTGCTAATGATACCGTTCTTATTACTAAAATCTTGTATATAGTCCCTTATCATCCCCTCCAAGAGTTTACATACTATTGATGTTAGGCTAACTGGTCTGTAATTCCCAGGGATGTATTTTGGGCCCTTTTTAAATATTGGTGCTACATTGGCTTTTCTCCAATCAGCTGGTACCATTCCAGTCAGTAGACTATCTGTAAAAATTAGGAACAACGGTCTGGCAATCACTTGACTGAGTTCCCTAAGTACCCTCGGATGCAAGCCATCTGGTCCAGGTGATTTATTAATGTTAAGTTTCTCAAGTCTAATTTTAATTCCGTCCTCTGTTAACCATGGAGGTGCTTCCTGTGTTGTGTCATGAGGATAAACACTGCAGTTTTGGTTACTGAAGCCCCCTGATTCACTCGTGAAGACTGAGGAGAAGAATAAATTCAATACCTTTGCCATCTCCCCATCCTTTGTAACCAGATGTCCTTCCTCATTCTTTATGGGGCCAATATGGTCTGTCCTCCCTTTTTTACTGTTTACATACTTAAAGAATTTCTTGGGATTTTTTTTGCTCTCCTCCGCTATGTGTCTTTCATGTTCTATCTTAGCCATCCTAATTGCACCCTTACATTTCCTGTTGCATTCTTTATAAAGTCTGAATGCTGAGGATGATCCCTCAACCTTGTATTTTTTGAAGGCCTTCTGCTTTGCTTTTATATGCATTTTTACATTGGAGTTAAGCCATCCAGGACTTTTGTTCGCTCTTTTAAATTTATTACCCAATGGGATACATTGGCTAATGCCCTTATTTAATATGCTCTTAAAGCAAACTCATCTCTCCATTCTTTGTTCCTAAAATTTTATCCCAGTTTATGCCTTTTAGCAAGGTTTGTAGTTTAGGGAAGTTGGCTCTTTTGAAATTCAGTGTCTTTGTATTCCCTTTTCCTATTTGTGTGATTTATACTGAAACTAATTGACCTGTGATCGCTGTTACCTAAATTGCCCCGTATTTCCACATCCGTGATCAGGTCTGTATTGTTGGTAATCAGTAGATCCAGTAATGTTTTATTTCTAGTTGGTGCGTCTACCATCTGACCCATAAAATTGTCCTGCAAGACATTAAGGAATTGGCTAGCCTTAAATGAATGCGCGGTTCCCTCCACCCAGTCTATGTCTGGATAATTAAAATCCCCCATTATGATAACACTTCCCATCCTTGCTGCTAATCCAATTTGTGATAGGAGATCCGTCTCCACTTCCTCCCTCAGGTTAGGGGGCCTATAGCATACTCCCAGTATTATTTTCCCCTTAGCTTCATCCCTTTGGAGCTCTACCCATAAAGATTCCACCTCCTCCCTAGCCCCCTCAGTGATGTCATCTCTCACATTCACTTGTACATTATTCTTGATATATAGGCATACCCCTCCCCCTTTTTTACCCTCCCTATCCTTGCGGTAAAGGCTATACCCTTGAATGTTTGCCAGCCAATCATGAAAGCTGTTGAACCAGGTCTCTGAAATTCCCACAAAATCCAAATCCTCCTCGTACAACAGTATCTCTAGTTCACCCATCTTGTCTGCCATGCTCCTGGCATTGGTGAACATGCCACATAGTTTAGACCGGTCGCATATTGTCCTCGTATTGGGTGTTTCGAGATTGCAACTAGGACTTGCTACTATACTCACCTTGTGTTTTTGTGCTTTGGTTAACCTGCCACTAATTCCCCCAATACTACCCTCTGGAATATCTTCCGCGCTGGCTATCTCTGCCTCTGGACCCTCCCCCCCATCGCCTAGTTTAAAAACCCCTCTAACTTTTTGGCCATCTTCATTCCCAGCAGATCTGCACCCTCCTCATTTAGGTGCAGTCCGTCCCTTCTATAGTACCGGTTACCGACTGAGAAGTCGGCCCAGTCCTCCAGGAACCCAAACCCCTCCTTACTACACCAGCTCTTCAGCCACTTGTTTACTTCCCTAATCTCCCTCTTCCTTTCTGGTGTGGTTCGATGTACCGGTAATATTCCTGAGAGTACTACCTTGGAGGTCCTTTTCCTCAATTTAGCTCCTAAGTCCCTAAAATCGTTCTTTAGGACACTCCATCTGCCTCTGACTTTGTCATTGGTGCCAACGTGCACCATGACAGCCGGGTCTTCTCCAGCCCCTCCCAGTAATCTGTCCACAAGATCCGTGATGTGCCGAACCCGAGCGCCCGGTAGACAACATACTGTTCGGCGCTTCAGGTCTTGGTTACAGATTGCCCTCTCTGTCCTTCTAAGAATTGAGTCCCCTACCACCAGAATCTGTCTTTCCTTTTCCTTTGCTGCCCCCCCCACTCCCATTGGAGGAGTTCTTCCCCCGGCAGCTAGGAGAGTCCCTCAGCTCCAGCAGTGCTGGTCCCTGACTGGTTTCACCAATGTCACTCAAAGTAGCGTACTTATTGGGATGCTCCAATCCTGGATCGGCCTCCCTGGCACTTCCCCCTCTACCCCTCCTGACTGTCACCCATCTACTCTTTTGCTAGTGCCTGCACCTCTTTGTCTCCACCCGCCTCTGTGCTGGCCCCTGCCAGCACCTGCCGTGTACGTTCCTGGCTCACCTTTAGTATGGAGGGACTTCTCAGTGCTGACAGTTGCTTCCCCAGATTCAGAACCTGGGCTTCCAGGGAAACAATGTGCTTACATTTTGCACAGCAGTATTCGCCCTCGATCGGATGATCAAGGAACGCATAAAGAGGTCTCTTTTAAAAAAAAAAAAAAACTATCTATCCTACTCTGACTACTACCTCGATGAAAGGTGAACCCGGTGTCATCCGGGAGGTGCTTAATGTGCACATCCACAAGACCAGCATCCCTAACCATACTATTTAAAAAAAAACGCTATCATATACCAGCCTGTCCTTGAAGTCCTTCCTGTCCTTGGGCCTAGTTACTGTATTGAAGTCACCTCCCAAAGACCACTTGCCGGGATGCAAAAAGAAATGGCTTGATCCTTGTAAAAAGGCATTTTCTATCCCACTTTGTGTGCAGCCCATAAACATTAATTAGGCGCAGGTCCTGCCCTCCCACAAGGACGTCTAAGACCATACATCTCCCAATCTCCACCTCAAATAACTTGCCGGACAGTTACCATGCCAGTTTTAAACAACACCGCCACACTGCCGTAAGACTCGGTTGCAAGAGACCAGTAAGATGGACCATACCTCCACTCTCTCTTGGCCATATGAATATCTGCCAAGGAGGTGAGCCTAGTCTCTTGCAAAAATAAAATTTCAGCATCTAATTGGCTGAACAAAAAGAAGGCCATAGAACGAGCTCTTACTGACTTAATGCTGGCGGCATTTATTGTCACCACTTTTAACGGAGGGGGAACCACCATTTGAGTTATTTGGTAGATTGCTTCTTAGCTCCCCTCTGCTGCTCATCACCAGAAGCCTCTTTCTTTCTTGAGGCCACCTCCAACTCCATTTCTGAATCTGAACTTTGCTCCGAAGAAGCCCCAGATGAGGAAATATCTAACTTAGATGCCTTATGACAGTTGGAGCACTGGAGCTTCCCGTCCCTGTTCCGTCCTCACCGCCTGCCTCTTCCACCGCCCGACCCTCCTTCTCTCCTCCAGGTACTGCAGATTAGCCTCAGAGATACTCTTTTCTCTTGCTTTTTTCTTTGAAGTCTTCACAGAAGACGTGTTTACAGAGGAAGAAGAAGCACCCTTTTTAGTACTTGCTACCACTCCTGGTGGGGGGGGCTTCCTTTAAGTCAGACTTAGTAGGGGAAGACTCATGGGGGCTGACTGACTCAGGGGGCACAGACTTGGAAGGTTCTGACACAAGAGGGGAGGGTACAGTAGACTGGGGACACAGAGACAGATACAGAAGGAGTACTTACAGACACAGGAGGGATGGCCACAGGAATTTGGGAGGGATCCTGAACAGGACCAGGGGAGTCGGTCACCGCAGAGGAGGATGGCACACCAGGGGCCTCACCCTCCAACCTGTCCAGCCTCAAAAGGTCATGTATTACCTCCTTCGCCATATTGTGCCAGGCCTCAGGACATCGGCTGTAGGGGTGACCAAGGCGCTGGCACAGGTTGCACCTTATCATCTCAGGGAAGTCCTTAGCCACATGACCCTGACCCTGACACACTGAACATATCAAAGCTGAACAGGAGGAGCTCAAATGCCCCTTTTCTCCACAGCGGTGACACAGCTTTGGCTGACTAGGGTATAAAATAGTCATCCTATCCCTCCCTATAAAAGCTGAGGAGGGCAGGTGACGGACAACATTCCCATCCCTGGCCAACCTGACTGTTACCGACCAACCCCCAGTCCAGATGTTGCGTTCATCAAGGATTTTATTGGGCTTAGTCAAAACCTCACCATAATTCTTTAACCAGACCTCTAGATCCCGAGCAGGGACGCTCTCATTAGTGAGAATAATTGTGATCTTTTTCACTGTTGACCTCTGTTAAACTGCAACTGGGACCAGACCTTTCCATTCAGGTCTTGACCTGCACCGAGCCTCATATCGCTCCCAGAACAGATCAAGACCCTCTGGCTTGGTGAAGCTAATAGTATTTTCCCATGTCCCAGCAACTTGTATTAGGGCATACAGGTCGTTTGACCCAAAACCCATCTCCAAAATCATGTCCACCACCGCATGCCGTGCTGGAGGGATTGCACCACCTTCCCATTTAAGAATGACTACATTTTGTCTTTGACCCCCAGCAGAAGCCAGAGACCCAAGACCAGATCCCGGGGTGCGTAAAGTGGTAGCTTGTATGGGGAAAACCCACTTGAAAGTGGAGTTACAAGGAGCACAGCGTACCACCTGAGGAAATGTAGGCTTATCAGGGCCATGGCCCCACACTGATGTCACAATAGTCTGTATATTATTATTGATTGCTTGGACTGAGCGTGGACGATTGTCCTGGGACGATTGCTATCAGTCACACACACATTAAATTTCCCATCAGGAATAGTCACAGTTTCTGTTGCAATACCAGCTGTCTCCTGAAGCTGTGCTGTAGAGTCTTCAGCAGCTGTGGGGCAAACAGGTTTGGACTCAGCTAAAGGAGGGTTAATTGGTTGAGCTGACAATTGTAGTTCCTCTACAGATATTACATTTTTAGGTGTATCTTTTGCTGCACTGCAGCATCAGCAGGTACAGCATTGCTGCACATAGCATTAGCAACTTGTTTGTCACTGGGCACACTTTCAGCATTACTCATGCTCACACACTGTTATACAAGCTGTACACTCACTACTTTATATTGTAGCAAAGTGTCATTTCTTCAGTGTTGTCACATGAAAAGATAGAATAAAATATTTACAAAAATGTGAGGGGTGTACTTACTTTTGTGAGATACTGTATATATGCTGTAACCGTCCATAACGGGTGCACTTAGCATGCTGGCGTTAGGGGTGTCTTTCGCTAGCGGAATAAATAGTTTGTTTTTCTGAAAGTCTGTTTTTTCCAGAGTCCATTACTGGTCTCCCAGAATTTTATAGAGCTTTCCGCTGCTACATTATAATGTGTTGGTGTTATTGCAAGTCTTATTGCCCTCTGTCCACACTAGAATGCAGTACGGAAAACCCGCGATCCGTGCGCGTTTCCTGCACCACATTCAAATCGCACTGTCCTTGCGATCTGCAGCAGGTTTCAGTGCAATCTTTATGACACCAAAACGCGGTGTGTTTGCCTGCACTGAATGGCATGGTACAAAACGGCCATGAAATCCGGTTGCAGTGCATTCCCAAATTTGCTGCATAGCCAACTTTGGTGTGGATGCGGGGCAGTTTGAGACCATTCAAAATGAGTGGGCTCGAATCACCACCGCATTGAATCGCATGAGAACTGTACAGGAATGTTGTGCGGTTCCTGTGTAATTCATAATGTGAACTCAGGCTTAGTGTTTGGTTGCAATATCACATGGTATTATACAGCTGTTGTTGTGTCAACCACTTGCTGACCAGGCTTTTTCTGGCACTTTTTATTTACAAGTTTAAATCAGTATTTTTTGCTAGAAAATTACTTATAACCCCCAAATATTATCTATTTATTTTTTTAGCAGAGACCCTAGGGAAAAAAATGGCAATTGTTGCAATGTTTTTTATGTCACACAGTATTTGTGCAGAAGTTTTGCAATCGCATATTTTGGGGGGAAAAAATACAAATTAATTAATTAAAAAAAAAAAAAAACACAATATATACCGCATTTTTTTGGTGTAAAATATGAAAGATGATGCTAGGCTGAGTAAATAGATACCTAAAGTGTCACGCTTTAAAATTGCGCTCGCTCGTGGAATAGCTACAAACTATAGTACTTAAAAAAAACAAACAAAAAAAAAACACAATATGTACCACATTTTTTTGGTGTAAAATATGAAAGATGATGCTAGGCCGAGTAAATAGATACCTAACGCGTCACACTTTAAAATTGCACTCGCTCATGGAATAGCTACAAACTACAGTACTTAAAAATCTCCATTGGCGACACTTACATTTTTTTTACAGGTTACCTGTTTAGAGTTACATAGGAGGTCCAGTACTAGAATTATTGCTCTCGCTCTAACGTTCGCAGCGATACCTCACATGTGTGATACGAATACCGTTTACATATGTGTACGCAACTTATGTATGCGATCACTTCTGCACAGAAGCATGGAGGGATGGTGGCGCTTTGATTATTTTTTTCTTATTTATTTTACTTTTTATTTTTACACTATAATTTAATTTTATGTTCTTATTTATTTTACTTTATTTTTTATTTTATTTTACACTATCCCTTTCATTTTTTTTTAATCACTTTTATTCCTATTACAAGGAATGTAAACAAGGATGACAGGTCCTCTTTATGGAGAGATCTGGGGGTCAAAAAGACCCCAAATCTCTCCTTAACCTTTAAAAAGCAAAAGATAACAAAAAATAATTTGCAATTATGCAAAGCAGGGAAAAGAAACAACTTGATCTGTAGAAAAAAATCAGCACACATTGCACATTGATCGCCCTAGATGTTAACCGCTTCCCAGCCAGTGTTATTATTAATACAGTGACAGTGTATATTATTAGCAATGATCACTGTATTAAGCGTCACTGGAGATGTCAGTGGCAGTTGGTCAGTTCCCACAAAGTGTCAGTTAATGTCAGATTTCCCGCCGCACTATCCCAGTCCCACTATAAGTCGCTGATCGCCGCTATTACTAGTATAAATGAATAAAAATTGCACTATTTATTCCATAGATTGTAGATGCTATAACTTTTACGCAGACCAATTAATATACACTTATTGGGATTTTTTTTTTTTTTTTTTTTTTTTTACCAAAGACATGTAGCAGAATACATTTTGGAATAAATTCATAAAGAAATATGATTTTTGTTTTTTATTGGATATATTTTATAGCAGAAAGTAAAAAAATACATTTTTGTCTTCAAAACAGTATTTTTTTTTCAGTTATATATAAAAATAAAATAAAAAATGCAGAGGTGATCAAATACCACCAAAAGAAAGCCTTATTTGTTTAAGGCAGTCAATCTGTTCCCACAACGTGTCAGTTAATGTCAGATTGTCCGCCGCACTATCCCAGTCCCACTATAAGTCACTGATCGCCGCCATTACTAGTATAAATAAATAAAAATTGCATTATTTATTCCATAGATTGTAGATTAGATGCTATAACTTTCACGCAGACCAATTAATATACACTTATTTATTTTTTTTTTTTTTACCAATGACATGTAGCGGAATACATTTTGGACTAAATTTATAAAGAAATATGATGATTTTTTAATTTTTTTTTGTTGGATATGTTTTATAGCAGAAAGTAAAAAAAATACAGTTTTGTCTTCAAAACTTTAGGTCTTATTTCATATATATATATATATATATATATATATATATATATATATATATATATACACACACACACACACACACACACACACACATATATATATATATATATATATATATATATATATATATATATATATATATATATATATATACACATATATATATAAAATGCAGCGGTGATCAAATACCACCAAAAGAAAGCCTTTTAAAAAAAAAAAATATATATATATATATAAATTGCATTTGGGTACATTGTTGCATGGCCACACAATTTGCAGTTAAAACAACACAGTGCTGAATAGCAAAAAAAAAATGGCCTTGTCATACATTGCTTACAAGGCAGACTCAGCCAACAATACCTGCTGTGCTGCATCTTACATGTCATTTTAGCTTTTGACTAGAGTTTTGCTCAAAGCCAATGTTCTACTCAAATTCAGAATAATGAATTTTCTACAGAGGACATTATAATGACAGAAGAGGTCCTGGAACCGTTGTGACTTGTAGTTCTTTATTAGCTGTGAGCTGCTATCTAGACACAGAGCCTCCACTTTTATCCCATTTGTAGACCCTTTGCTGCCTTCAACCTACGTGAACCTGAATGGGCTGCATAGGACTTCCCTTACCTCACTCTGGACCCAGGAAATGCTTAGTCCTCACCTTTTCCACCTTCCACTTCATTGTCTTGCTCTGCAAGAATCCCTCACTGGTCCAACAAGAGCATCCTATATGAGCAGTTCAGTAACTCCTTGCTCTGTGCTGTTGTTTTCTTTCTGATTCTGCTAAATAGTTATTGTTGCACCGTATTGCTGTCACTGTGCTTCCACTGAGCTGTCCCTGTTGGACCGTATTGCTAACATCGAACTCTTGATCTTCCTGTGCCTAACCTTGTCTCTACCACATTACTTTTGTGTACCAAGTGGACTTAAACTTTACCTACAGTAGTTAATGTTGATTGAGAGAGTTTGGTTCCATTTTAAGGAATACAAAATACCACCACAATGGCCAACAATGACGAAACATCTGCTGATGTTGAACTATAAGTCCCAACCCTCCCTTCTCCAGGCACAGAAAGGTGCAGACTATTCCCTACGCACCTGTTCATAATGTGGAGTATTTCTGGTGGAACGAGCTTTGTGTTGGACTTTTTATTGTCTCTCTCACCTCATATCACAGCATGGAACATTGTGACTGAGCTGAAGATTTCTTTCCTCTGATGTGGAAGTCAGGGGAAGCACTCTGGTCCCAGCAGGCATGTGTTGTGTTGTTCCAAAGAACGTTCTTCTATCTGCTGAAATCTCAACATGAAACAGAAGACACAAGATGCTCCCTTGAGATCCAAACTGTTCACTCACAAAGCATCTTCAGGCTTCCCATTGATGGCCTCCAATTGTGTGTTCTGCATCTCCTGCACCTTTATATTCTTTGGAGATGGAGCCGAACAAGTGTTCGGGGGACTGTTGACAATTAGCAAACTTCATCACATCCCAGGAGATTATCTGTTTGTTAGGAATTTTCAATGTGCTGAGGGCTTAATTGGCTGAATATGAAATTGTAAATGTTGATATCTCAGATTTACTACTTTCTACATGAGGTGGTGGACACCAAACAGGATCAACAGCTCTCTGCAGAGCCTCCTTCTGCTGCACCTCCTGAATAGGGATGAGCAAGTCATCCTAAGTTCAATTCACAGGCCGTTTGTTGAACCCATTGTAAATTACAAACTTTAATCTAAACCTTACTGAAGTTAAGAGGAATGGGGGCAGGTCCTAACAATCAGTTATAGTCATTTTAAAGGCTAATTGGCAAGGGATTGTCAATCGGAGGGCATGGGGAGCTTGGCAATGCCATGAGGGACATCTGCTAATGCAAAAAAATCATACAAATCACAAAATCATAATGCAGAGACAGTAGCCAGACATAAGCCATTTTGAAGGCTTATATACAAGTTATTGCCCATAAAAGGATATGGGGTCCAGGTACTGCTCTGCGGGACATGTATCAATGCAAAAAAAAACTTTAAAAAGATTGTTTTTAAAAGAGTGATTTTAATGATGCTTAAAACAATAAAGATGAAAAATTTATTTTAAATATAGTGCCTAGGGGGTCCCTTTAGTCTGCCTGTAAAGTGGCGTATCTGTACAATGTATAGAACCTGCTGCGGCAAAACTGACATTGATGAAGAAAAAAAATAACATTTGAATTGATCTTCCCTGCAAGCTTTCTTTATTTTAGTAAACAACAGCTTGGTTTGTATGATAAGGTCACATTTTAGTGCACTGAGAACAAGATTAGAGATTTTTTGAATATATTCTGGTGTCTCTTTGGCAGACTTTGGATGGAAATGACAAAGTTTTGCACCACAGTGAGCAAGCCTTATGTGAAGAAGCCAAATTATAGTACACTCAGGCCAAGATTAACAATTTTTTTAAAGTCTAGTGTCTCTTTCGCACACTTTGGATAGAAGTAACAGGTGCGGAAAAATTGGGCTTTTGTTGTAAGTGGTGCCTTCACACCGTAACCTTATAGAGGTACTCTTGCTAAAAGTAAGAATTGGCCTTGCTGTAAAAAATGTTTTGTTGGTGCCTTCACCCCATAACCTTCTAGAGATACTCTTGATGAAAGGAAGAATTGGCCTCACTGTAAAGAATTGAAATGTGATGCACCTGTCAAACAGATGCAGAAACATTGGTCCTTGGGTGTTAAATGTGCCCATGAAACCTATACCAAAAATTACTTTAAGATAAAATCAACACCAACAAATCAAGGCAGCCTAGACAGTCTTGCGGAGATTTAAGATCCCAATAACACTTAATCAGCAACATTGGCATCAGGGGCTTGATAGCTGCTGCTAATCCAGGACTTATTCATTTTTACAAATGTCAGCCGGTCAACGGAGTCTGTGGACAGACGTACTCTTTGAACTGTCACAAAACCTCTGGCAGCACTGAATGCCTGTTCAGAAAGCACACTGGATGCAGGGCAGCCCAACAGCTCAATTTCCTACTGGGCAAGTTTTGGCCAGTGGTCTGTTCCCATGACCCAGAAACCCAGTGGATCGTCTACTGGAAAGTTCTCCATGTCTGTTTTCGCCCCTAGATAATTTCCCACCATAGGATGCAGACACTGCTTATGGGATCTTGAAGCAGACAGCTCTGGGCTCCAAGGACTAAAAACATTTTGAAATGCATCACTGAGGTGGCCCCCTTCTCCCCCCGCTCCTCCTTTAACCAACAGAAGCCTCAAAACTAGCTTTTCCATGAAACTGTAACCTACCAAAGTCTGAAAAAGGCTTTACATAAACTCCTTTTTAAGGTGTCCTCAATATATTTCATCCTCTTCTCCCTTTGCGAGGGCTGGATAACTTCTGAGACTTTGCCCCTGTAACAGTGGTCAAGGAGGGTTGCCAACCAATAATGATCCTAATTCTTGATGCCACAAATTCTCGGGTCTGTTCGCAGGCTTTGAGAGGGCCCATGCACTGCAAGTTTGTAGAGGCATGAGAAGTAGAGTCCTCAGGGTCACTGAGGATTACACCATCTGGAACTGCCTCCTTCCAGCCACGTACTACTCCCAAGGTTTCTGAGGACTGAAAACCATCTCTTAAGGTTTGACATATGACTCGGGTGCAGGACGGATCTCTTCAAGAACTCATGATGGATCTGAACAGGAGACACAGGGATGAGTTAGAGAGGATAGCAGGAGCTAGTACTACCGGGCAGGTCTTCAGGAGGGAACCACCGGTTTGCAGCTAGGAGGGCTGGTGAGTGACATGGGCAGTTGGGAGGACTGGAGAGGCATGCCAGAGAGGAAACAGAGCTGGGTGTGGAGCCAGTGACGGGCAGTGAAGTCAGGAAGCTGCAGCCAGGATGGCTGATACAGTCTGAAGAGGACTTACTGGGAGCAGTAGTCCACCTTAGGACAGCTAGCACTAAAGACTTTCCATTCTATTTTTGCTACACTAAAAGGGCCCCGCGGTCCCTGCCTGCAAAAGGTAATTGCTGAGGCCTGACTGAGTCAGAGTTGGGCCTAACCATGTGCTAGCTGTGCCTGGAGTTAAGTGTTGTGCGGGAGAGAGAGAGTAACAGTCTGCAAGCAGGAGATGTGCTGGAGGAGACTGGAGTAGCCAAGTGCGTATAGTTGTCCTAATGGATTGATTTTCAATCAACCAATTGCTTGTTCTACTGGGAATCTCATATATTCCCATCCCTATCCAAGTTCAAATCCCTCAATAAAAATACAAAAACAAGCACATAAACTGTTCATTGTCTCCAAGGTGATTGGGAAGTGAATGCCGGGCTGGGCAGGGTGACAGGTGGGCCACAACTTTCAGGAGCCCCTATGGGGGTGCCGCTACATAAGCAGTTTTGGTAGGACACATTTTATACAAGAGAGAAAATAACATATCTGTAATAGAAAAACAATATTAGAGTGTATTTATTTCACATAAAAAAGCCAGATACATTTTCTACAAAGGTCATACACAGAACTTAAGAACCTTTAGTTGGCAAAATTTTCAACAGAGACAACAGCCAGCAGTGGTGCAAGAGATAGTAATCATGGCAGGCCAGCAGCAGTGGCAGAAGATGTATATGGTGTCAGACCAGCAAAAATAAGAGGAGGTAGTAGCTGTATCAGGACCTAGTAATGGTGGCAGGAGATGGTAGCAGTGGGATAGCAGCATGAGATCTGCCCTTTTGTCCCACTTTTATATTATCCAAAAGGGTGGACAACCAGTAGCGTCCCCCCTCCTTCATTGCCAATGTAGCACCCTGATGTTTAGGCAGGGTTGCTATTAAATTTATTTGCCAAGTGATAGTTGCCTTGGCCAATTGTTAGGAGGTCAATTGATTTCACCCTAATTCTGGAATTGCTGCACTTCTCTCTTCTGTCACTAGATGACCGGATATCTGGTGACATTAGATAAGATGAGGGCATTGCAAGGACACATTAGGAATGAATGGGGTGTCTTAGTCAATAGGCATGGATTTTCTTGGGTCCCTTGGCCTGCTGGGAGAACCTATTTATTTGGGTAGAGTAAGGTGATCGGGGTTCTGTGCCACCTGGACCGCCTGGGAGGACGTGTGTCGCATTGCCCGGGCTGCTAGGCCAGAAACCTAAGGCCTATCCTGGGGACATCTGCTAGGCTATCTGAGACCCTATCCAGAAGTAGTGCAAGGTTGGGACTGTGGGCTTGTAGTCCCACCAGAAGTAAGGGTTCCGCTGGCCGGGAAACCAGTCATGGTCGGAGGTAGAGGGGAAGCTGTCACCACACAGGGATCTTCCACCTTGCTACTGGAGACCATTGTGAGTAAGCTGAGGCCAGTACCAGAGCAGACTTCTCACCAATCGGGAACAGTGAAGAAGTGGGAAAGCATCAGCAAGCACCAAGTCAGGGACCCAGCGGGACAGCAGAAGCGACGCATGTGGAGTGCCAAGCCAGGGACCTAGTGTGTCAGCAAGGGTGAAGCTTGACGAGTATCTGTGAGTGCTAAGCCAGGGACCCTGCTGTGAAGTGGGGGTGATGCTTGAGGAAGGTACCAAGTGCTACAGTGAAAGAGCTCAGGGGATCCAGTGGCTAATGGATCTGAAGTCTAGTGAGAGAGACTGGAAGCTTGTTGAGTGAAGACCCACTGTGAGTGAGTGTGGGGTAAAGAGAACTTTTCGTGTTGCAGATAGTTGAATACCTTTACCATTAGTAACAGCTACAAGATTGTTGCCATAGGAGACAGCGGTCCTACCTATACAGAAGTGGTGTCCGGCTGGAGGCCTTCACCTGTATAGCTGTCTACCTATAGAAGTCTCAGAGTCTGCCAATTAACATTCCATCTACCTAAGGGTGTCCTGGTCCTAACCCTCTCTCCCACAGTTCTGTTTAAGAGACAATAAATCTCTTTGCATTCAAAAAGTGTCTGACACCCACCTGTTCATCTTGCATTACACCCAGCATGCCTTGTAACCCACCCTACACTCAAGGTTGTCAGCTGTCCTTAACTCTGGAGGTCACCATTGGGCTTCAGGGCCCCCCAGGACTTTGCTACACCTAAATCCTGGGGTCCGTGAACTGGGGTGTGGGAGGGGTGAAACATACCCCTGGAAGTCTATCCTATGTCTCCCTCTCACCCCCAGCAATGCTGCTGGTGGTGGGCAGGGATGGATTTCTGGGTGAAAAAATGTGGCTGTGTACTTGCCACTGTGGTGCAATATAGGCCCAAACCTGTGGAAGGGGACAGATTTCACCAGCTGGAACAGGAGCAGCTGTAAAGCCAGTAATTTTGCCAAGCTAGCATTGAGACACTGTGCATGAGGATAATTAGGTGACCTTTTTATTCTTACCCTCCAGAAGCTGGGAAAGAGACACCTGCTTGGTTAGGAATGCTTTTGAAGATTGTGAGACTAGAAGACTCACATAGCAAGGCTCAAGCCTACGCTTTGCTCTCCTCTGTGTAGCCCCCCTGCTGACCCTCTTCCCTGCTTGAAGTGCTCTAAGCCTCTCAAACCCTTTGTCAGAATTCCATCCCTATCACTTGAGTCCACAGATATCAAAACAAGATGAAAATTCTTGTGGAGCAGCTGGAGAAGTGGGAAGAGAGAAGCAGAAAAAAGGAGGAATATGGACCTTTTGCTGCTAACCAGTTTCATTCACGTACTGTTCCCACTGAGCTTGGTGGTGAAGGATCATGTTTTCTTCATGCATGTGGTACTCAAATGACTTGTAGATTTACCACACATATTATGCTGTAGACAGAGGCTACAAAGAACTACAGCGATGTGAGCAGAAGATTTTAAGATGTCCAGACTGATGAGCTATGTCGAGCAGCCCTGGGGCAGTGCCAACCAATGAAATAGGATGGCTGCTCTCTACACTCCTTTGCAAGCTGCCCCTGGATGATATTCTGACTCGCTGATGTTGTATCCCTCTCTCACTTTCCTCCTCTACAATCTCGGGCACCCATCAATGATCTGCCACCTCATCATCCCCGCCCCCCATGTGCCTCCCCCCCGCCCCGGGTCTCCTGCTCCAGGACCACAACAGCCAACTTCTAGATGGAAAGTGGTGTGAGAGTGAGGCAAATCCTTGCCTCAATCTCACCTGTAAAGAAAGAAACTGGAAGCAACAATGATTTTGTCACTTCCGGTTTTATATCCACCTTTTCTACGCTGGTACAGCTAGGGGACACATCTAAGAAAGCCAATCTGTGCTTGGTTAGATCCTGTGAAGGGCAGGAAGACATTGGGGTCTATTAGACCCCTAATGTCTCCATAAAGAATACCTGTCACCTGCCCAATGCTATCACATAGAGGTTTATTAACCCCTTGTGATAACAATCAAGTAAAAACAAATACATGAATGTTAGAAAAAAGTAAAAAAAAAATGAAATCATAATATAATGTATTAAAAGAAAATTGCCATAACTCCTCTGCCCCACACACATGGTCAAATGCAATCTCATACCTAGGATTGGCACACGTATGTAGACCATAGTCGCACCACCCATGTGACATATTGCCACGAATGGTAGAATGAAAGCAATAATTCTAGCATAAGAGCTGTTGTGCTGTTAACTCTAAACTGATGAGCTGTAAAGGCTTTCAAAGAGAATTTTGGGTACTGTTGTTTTTTGTGATATCTAGATCTATAAAGACATGGATGTGCGAGTTTGGGGTGGAGGGACTTGACTGGCCTATACAGAGTCCTGACCTCAACTCGATAGAACACCTTTGGGATGAATTAGAGCGGAGACTGCGAGCCAGGCCTTCTCGTCCAACATCAGTGCCTGACCTCACAAATGCGCTTTTGGAAGAATGGTCAAACATTCCCATAGACACACTCCTAAACCTTGTGGACGGCCTTCCCAGAAGAGTTGAAGCTGTTATAGCTGCAAAGGGTGGGCCGACCCAATATTGAACCCTACTGACTAAGACTGGGATGTCATTAAAGTTCATGTGCGTGTAAAGGCAGGTGTCCCAATACTTTAGTAATATAGTGTATGTGTGTAGAAGTTGGCTATGTAGTGTACATGTGTTATTACAATTTGAGCAAATGATGAGAGTAGAGGAAAGACTTGACAACTTACTCTACATCATAATAAAGTTGCTGAAATGTTTTTTATGGAAAAGGCTCTTAAGAGTTTACGACATGAAGCCCAGACAGCCGACCCATGGGATTGATGAGAGTGGGATATGACTGAATGGATAGCACAAACACCCATACAGCTCTTAAACAGCAACTATCTCTTCCTGCAAACACTCTCTCAGCTTTCCCTTTCTATTACAAGTCTCCACACATGCTGGCAAAACGATGCTAGGAACCCTGACTTTTATAGGGATGGGCCTGGCACGTAAGAAAATCCCCATGATTGGCCCATCTAAGCTGACCACCATTAAAAGGCCAGCAAGTTCATGATTGGTAATGGATTACTTTAGTGATGAAGGATGCTGGGAACCCTGTATTTTATAGGGATGGGTCTGGCACATAGGTTAACCTCCATGGTTGGCCCTTCTAAGGTAACCACCATTGAAAAGCCAGGAAGTTCATGATTGATAATGGGGTGTGCAATGATAGGGGGAGCTGTGAATAACTTAATAAATTATACTAAATCTTGTGCATATACAAATAAAGTGCATAGTGCTTATCTAAATACTATAGCAATTGATGATGAATTGATAATCCAGTGCTGAAATAACAGTGATTCAAATATTTCATCAAAAACAAAGTCCATAAATCTTTTGGGATGCAACTTCAATCTTTACACCATCACCAATGGCAAACTTCATGAAAAACACCCGGTGGATGTGAGTGAAATTCCTACTCACCAGACCACCGTGACCTCTACAACTAAAAAGAAGGTGAGATGGGGCTTTTTAATGTGGCTCTGTGGTCTTGCTGACATATCAGAGGAGATGTGGCTGGAATTTTGGTAATACTCCACTGCAATAGCAGTTGAAAAAAATGAAAGAACAGGACCATGGCGTAATACAGTTTAATTAAACGTTAATTTTAAAAACGTGCCAAATGGCCGCTTACATTAGTAAGTGCCTTTCTCGGTTTGTTCTAACTGTAGGGGGAGGGGACTGACCTAGAGGAAATGACAGATCATGGTTCCTAGCTATTAGAATCTCACGATCTGTCTCTCCTCACAGAACAGAACAGGGGTTTGTGTGTTTAGGCACACACGTCCCCGTTTCTGCCTCTCGTGGCCGTGATTGCTCGTGGCCGGTGGTCATCACGACCGTCGGCCACGAGCATGCGCCTGCTATCCCGTTTAAAGGAGCCGACGTACAGCTACGACGGCTCGTGGGATCGTGCCGACCTGCCGGAAAGCGGTTAAATACCACCAGAAGAAAGCCCTATCTGTGTGAAAAAAATGATAAAAATTTCATACGGGTACAGTGTACACTCTACCCATGTAGAGTAATTGTCATTCAAAGTGTGACAGCGCTGAAAGCTGAAAATTGTCCTGGGCGGGAAGGGGGTAAAAGTGCCCGGTATTGAAGTGGTTAAATGTCATGTGTGGCAAACCCCGGCTCCCTGTGCCCTTTATTGACACTAGCTTGCTTGTTACCCTTTAAAATGGCCAGAATTTAGTATCATGCTGCACCCCTCTTCATATACTTCAATGGGGTTTGATGCTAAGCTTGGGGTTTGTAGTTTTCAAGCAGGATTTGATGAAGCCTCACAAACCAAACTAGCAGATTTGCTTATCCCTCTATGGTATATGTCCAATCACACTACTGCTGACAGATCTCACAGAGAAATCTCCCCCAACCTACATATGGGCCCCATTCTGAGTATTACAAACTTTTCTTAAATTGCAGACCTTTTTGGGTCACCTCAAACAATAACTCATGTGCAAGCAACTGAACACATATAGGAATGGAGTCATGGTCTATTCATGGAATCACCAATGGAGTTTTTGCTCAACCAAATATTAGAATGTATGTAGTGCACACTGTATACGTGTATAGAAGTGTGTTCTAAGCAGTTTCTACCACAGGATGGTTGTTGGTGCAGATTTGGTGGTCGCAACATCTCAGACACTCCAGACACTTCTGGGATTTTCACCCACTAAAGTAGCGGCGGCTGGTGTTTTTTTTTTTGGGGGGGGGCCTCCCCCCCCCTCCCCCACGGGCGGTCGGTCATCCACACACTTACCCCATCTAGGTCGCGGACAGCATCGCTCCTACGGGCGGTGGCCGGCAGCTTTCATCTTGTCTCCTCCTCCTCTGCATCACGGCAGCTTCTGCCGTGCATCTCCTCCCTCCTTCTCCTAGGCGTCCAATAGAATCGCCTCTCTCAAGACCCGCTTCCATATTGGCCAGGAGGAGGCTCAGTGTAATAATAGCGGATATTCATTTGCTATTGTCACACAACTGGGTGGGCTCTACGCCCTGAGCCCACCCTTTTTTGAAGCCTGACAGATCCTCTGGCTCTAATCACGTGCTTCAAAAGAAAAAATAAACATTGGAATCCTAGCGTCCAGTGCCCTGCATATAGAGTGGGGGGCCAGATGCATGGATAGGGTGTGTGTGGGGGGGGGGGCACCCGTGAGCTCCTAATGGATGGGCTGCCGCTGCACTAAAGTCTGCAAATTTTAGAATATAATATATGAATAATATATAATATAAAAATAATCAGCAGGTGCCAACACAATGTTAAAGTGTGAGAGGAGGGGAGATTGACTGGATTACTTCAAGTTGTCAGGAAGTCCACAGACTTTCCATTTACCAGCAGTGCTGTGTCGAAGGCCATCCATGAACACTCAACATGGGGAAGAAGATGCACTACAGTAGAAGATAAGCTTGTAAGAGGGGATTCATGGATGGCTGGTTTTGGCACCAAAGCACAAGTCCCTACCCCTGCTCCCAGCCATGCTGGAACACTGTCCCTCTTATTAAGGGCGAACCCTCTGTCATCTTGGAGCTCGTTCCTTGCCATAGGCCTCCACATGACATTCCCAGCCATGGGCCTTTGTATTCCCATTCAAGGAATGTCCACACAAGAAGTAGTTTTGTTGCACTTTATTGGTGGAATTCAGGAAACGGCATTATCGTTACATCACAAGGACATACATATGGGAGTCATTACAAAGTCAATCATATTTAGTGTACGGTTTGCAGTAGTCACAGGTGAAAGCATGTGCAGCATCTCAGCAGCCATCTCTCTTACAGTCTCTCCTCTACCCAGGGTCATTAGTACTCACAGGACTGTGCTCTACGTAGACACATCCTTGCTAGGTGCACCTCTCCCAGTACCTTCCAGGGAAGTAGCCTCACACAGGAATCTCTGACCTGACTTAAAAGGCCTTTTGCAATCTGCCATAGTCTCCACCTCCATAAGGGACAGAGACTACAGCTGGCTCCTTACAGGTACATACAGGTTTACTCTAGCCAACCTCCTGCCCTGTCCAGGGTCTACATGTACTGGTTACATCCATGGGGTGTTTTAGCTCCCATGTCCCAAGTGTATGTGTGCTCCTCCCTACCTGACTTATAATGTATATGGGTGCTGACTCACCCCTGACATCACTGCAGGAGGGCTCTCCATAATGGGGCCTAACACGTGACACTTACTGCTGTAACTAGACACCCTTCTGACAAAAAAGCTACCTAGTGGCAAAAGAGCAAACTGCCCCTGCCTAAGGTACCTCCTGTCTGCAAAGAGAAGAAAATTAGACTATGGGGATCACCAGTCCAACACTGGAGGACTGAAGATTGGAAAACTGTTGGCTGCTTTGATGGATCCCAGTTTCTTCTGTGACTTGTAGGTGGAGGGTCAAAACTTCACACACAAATTCCTTGGGGATAAGCTGAAATTGGAGGTTTGGAGCACAATAGTGTACCTGGCCAATCGGCAAGAACAACATGACACCATGAAATCCCTGTGTGTATGGAGTATGGGCGTATGTCTTATCTGTATCACATTAGAACCATGAAAAATCTCTCAAAAGTTTGCCGTAGAAAAAAAAAAGAAGCAGACATACATGTAACTCATAATATATTGATCAAATGGACCAACAACATTACAAATAGCAAAAATGTCAATTATACTTTCAAGTTAACATTCCTTTTAAAAGTACTGGAGATAATCTTCTTGATCTCCTCCGTCCTCAGACAATATATGAAAGGGTTGCCTAGATGAGGCAGATAGGATTGTAGGACAATGAGGAAGACCCCCAGGTCAGGAGTGAGGACCAACTTTACATAATTGGCTATGTAGACAAACACCCGCGGGATATAAAACAAGACGTTAACAAATAAGTGCGTGACACATGTATTAAACGCCTTCCTCCAGCCGCTTGAATGGCTCAATGAGAAAAGAGAAAACAAGATGGCGATATAGGATAAAATGATGAGGGTTAGAGTACCGAAAAGCACCACTAAAGCTACAGTCAAAAGATTTTCTCGAGCGGAATTAACATCGGCGCAAGCCAAGCGCATGATGGTTGAGCTGTTGCAGAAGAAGCTGACGATCTTGTTTGGCCCACAGAATGGATATTTGGCAATTATTATGAAGTCTACTGTGATGATAGCAGCAGAGAACCACATAAAACTGCAGCTAAACAGGGTCAATTTGATGGTAACTGTAGACGAATACCTCAGTGGATAGCAGATAGCAATGTACCGGTCAAATGCCATCAACATAAGGATAAATGAGTCCACTACGGCCAACCAATGGACCAGATGCATTTGCGCAAAGCAGGCAAGGAAAGATATTTTTCCACCATCAAACCAATACTTGGCAATCAATTTAGGCAAGGTAGCCGTGTCGAAGAGAAAGTCAGAAAATGCTAAGTTGGCGATTAGAATGTACATGGGCTCGTGCAGCTTCTCCTTTAGGATAATCACAATGAAAACAGCACCATTGGTGATAAACATTATGTTGTATATAATAAATAAAAAGAACGACATCAGCATATGGAACTTCTGAGGGACTCCTGGGAAACCAGTAAGTTCAAATTCAAAATGAGCAGTTTGGTTATCCATCTGTATGGGTCAGGCAACTTTGAGTGGATAAGGTTTGTAGAGATAAAATAGAGGTCAGAGAAAAGAAGATAAACCATGTGTAGCTCAACACTATATGGCCCAAACTATGTGAAGACCCCTTCGATTAATGAAGTTCAAGTGTTCCCTGTGACGGGTACTGTTAATTATAGACATGTGCGGTTGGTGCCGTTACAAATCAAAATTCGGTACACATTTTCATTATTTGGAGTTTCGGATGTTTCCGAATTTTCAAACCACAATAGTAACGAACTTCAATGAATCTGAAATAAATGATAACAAAACAAATTGTCCACATTTGAATTTGAATAATGAATTTGAATTCAATATGGAAACATATAGCAATAAATACAGTAAGGTACACCAGTGAAATAAGATGATGATTCCTACTTAAGCTGTTTTATGGAATAGAATAGATTGCAATTGAATAGAATAGAATAGAATAGAATAGAAAATAATTGAAAAAATAGACTGGATTAGAATAGAATTGAATGGCACAGAATAGAATAAAACAGAATGAATATAGTCATCATCTGAAATTCAAATCTCACATTTCGAAATTCAAATTTCAATTTTGAATCAATTTGAAAATCACGAATATACAAAATGAATCCGAATATCCGAAAAAAATTCTGAAAATGAATCATTCTAACATTCTAACGAATATGCTGAAACAAACAACATTACTGTGCCATACTATTTAAAAAAAACGCTATCATATCCCAGCCTGTCCTTGAAGTGCTTCCTGTCTTTGGGCCTAGTTACCGTATAAAGTCACCTCCAAAGACCACTTGCCGGGATGCAAAAAGAAATGGCTTGATCCTTGTAAAAAGGCATTTCCTGTCCCACTTTGTGTGCGGCCCATAAACATTAATTAGGCGCAGGTCCTGTCCTACCACAAGGACGTCTAAGACCATACATCTCCCAATATCCACCTCAATAACCCGCCGGACAGTTACCATGCAGTTTTAAACAACACCGCCACACCGCCGTAAGACTCGGGTGCAAGAGACCATTAGGATGGATCAAACCTCCACTCTCTCTTGGCCATATGAATATCTGCCAAGGAGGTGAGCCTAGTCTCTTGCAAAAATAAAATTTCAGCATCTAATTGGCTGAACAAAAAGAAGGCCGTATAACAAACTCTTATTGTCTTAATGCTGGCAACATTTATTGTCACCACTTTTAATGGAGGGGCAACCACCATTTGGGTTATTTGATGGATTGCTTCTTAGCTCCCCTCTGCTGCTCATCACCAGAATCCTCTCTCTTTCTTGAAGCCGCCTCCAACTCCATTTCTGAATCTGAACTTTGCTCCGAAGAAGCCCCAGATGAGGAAATATCTAACTTAGAGGCCCTATGACGGTTGGAGACAGGCACTGGAGCTTCCCGTCCCCGTTCTGTCCTCACCGCCTGCCTCCTCCACCACCTGACTTTCCTTCTCTCCTGCAGGTACTGCAGATCAGCTTCAGAGATGCTCTCATCTCTTGCTTTTTTCTTTGAAGTCTTCACAGAAGACTTCTTTACAGAGGAAGAAGAAGCAACCTTTTTAGTACTTGCTACCACTTCTGGTGGTGGGGGGCTTCCTTTAAGTCAGACTTAGTAGGGGAAGACTCATGGGGGCTGACTGACTCAAGGGGCACAGACTTGGAAGGTTCTGACACAAGAGGAGCAGGTACAGTAGGCTGGGGAGACACAGAGACAGATACAGAAGGAGTAGTTACAGACACAGGAGGGATGGCCACAGGAATTTGGGAGGGATCCTGAACAGGACCAGGGGAGTCGGTCACCGCAGAGGAGGATGGCACACCAGGGGCCTCACTCTCCAACCTGTCCAGCCTCAAAAGGTCATCTATTACCTCCTTCGCCATATTGTGCCAGGCCTCAGGACATCGGCTGTAGGGGTGACCAAGGTGCTGGCACAGGTTGCACCTGATCATCTCGGTGCAGTCCTTAGCCACATGACCCTGACTCCGACACAGTGAACATATCAAGGCTGAACAGGAGGAGCTCAAATGCCCCTTTTCTCCATTGCGGTGACACAGCTTCAGCTGACCAGGTTAAAAATTAGTCATCCTATCCCTCCCTATAAAAGCTGATGAGGGCAGGTGACAGACAACATTCCCATCCCTGGCCAACCTGACTGTAACCAACCAACCCCCAGTCCAGATGTTACGTTCATCAAGGATTTTATTGGGCTTAGTCAAAACCTCACCATAATTCTTTAACCAGACCTCTAGATCCCAAGCAGGGACACTCTCATTAGTGAGAATAATTGTGATCTTTTTCACTGTTGACCTCTGTGAAACTGCAACTGGGACCAGACCTTCCCATTCAGGTCTTGACCTGCACCGAGCCTCATATCGCTCCCAGAACAGATCAAGACCCTCTGGCTTGGTGAAGCTAATAGACTCAAGACCAGATCCTGGGGTGCGTAAAGTGGTAGCTTGTCAGGGGAAAACCTGCTTGGAAGTGGAGTTACCAGGAGCACACCTGAGCAAATGTAGGCTTATCAGGGCCAAGGCCCCACACTGATGTCACAGTAGTCTGTATATTATTATTAATTGCTTGGACTGAGCTGGGACGATTTTCCATCACACTTGTACTGGGACGATTGCTATCAGTCACACACACATTAAATTTCCCATCAGGAATAGTCACAGTTTCTGCTGCAATACCATCTGTCTCCTGAAGCTGTGCTGTAGAGTCTTCAGCAGCTATGGGGCAAACAGGTTTGGACTCAGCTTAAGGGGGGTTAATTGGCTGGGCTGACATTTGTAGTTCCTCTACAGAAATTACATTTTTTAAATGTATCTTTTGCTGCACTGCAGCATCAGCAGGTATAGCATTGCTGCACATAGCATTAGCAACTTGATTGTCACTGGGCACACTTTCAGCATTACTCATTGTGTTAAATGGTACAAAAACAGATTCATCCCCTGCTTGGGGCTTGACATTATCAGGCACATCATCAGTTATATCCTCATCACCAAGCGTCAGCTGATCCCCCCGCATAGGAGACTTCATTGCCTGGATGGCCCTCAGCATGCCTCCTGAGTCCTGGGAAGGCATGGGGCTGCTTACCTCTCCCTGAGGGGGCAGGGGGTTAGAACTGGGGGTCTTCATCTCCACCTCCACCTTTGCCATCCTTGCAAACCTTTGATCATTTCCAAACCTCTCCTTAAAAAAGGCCCATCTCTTCCTTCCATCATGGACACAATGGTCTCCTGGTGTTCCACCTGGACTTTAGCCAGTTGAATTTCTAAATCCATCGATCCACGGTTCCTGCTATGCAAGCCATCACGTTGCCTTTGCAAACGCTTCAGTTCTGCTGTTTATAGAGCTCCTCTCTCTCCCTTCAGGGCTTTAAACCCAGCCACCACTCGCTCCTGAATGGCCTCCGAGCCTTCATCCTCACTAGACATGTGCACACTGAAATATTTTGTTTCGGAATTTCGTTTTCGTCCGAAAAATAAATGTATTTAGTTACTCCTGAAATTCGTTTTTATTTATTTTGTTTTTCGTTAAAAATTGCATTTGTCCGAAAATCCAAATTAAGGTTGAATCTGTCATTGAAGGCTTATGGTGTCTGTCGAGATTTTAAAGAAGATTCAACGGAGCAGCTAAACTGTACGACGCCGTATAGTTTACCTGCTCTGTTGAATCTTCTTAGAACTTTCAACAGACACCATAAGCTAAAGTACATGTGTACTTAGTTCTAGCTATTTTACTGCTCCTCCTCTTTGGTTACAATCAGCCAATAACATTCATCATCATCATTATTTTTATTTATCTTTTCTCCCCTACGTCGAATCTTTTCTCCCCTACGTCGAATCTTTTCTCTCTATGTCGAATCTTTTCTCTCTATGTAGAATAATCTTGGACTAATAGAGTTAAGGTTAGGCACATTCGACCACAGGTTTGATGGACACAAATTGTTATTGTCATCATCATGTCGAATCCCCTATCGATATCGAACTGTTGTAGCAATGAAAATGATAATAAAGCATTTGTTTAAGTCGGATGTTTCGTTTTTCGGATTCTGCACTTTCGTTATCGTTTGTTAAACGAAAATACCTGAAATTCGGAAGAAAATGCATTCGGACGAAAACGAATGCACATGTCTAATCCTCACCAGGGGCAGGGAGATCACCAGCCATGGCTTGTACAGGGGCAGGCATGTCACCCAACGGCCCAGGAGATGGCTGGGAGCTTCCAGCAGGAGAGGCCCCGCTGGCCTCCATGGCTTTCCCAGAAAGGAGCCAGGAGAGCTGGGAGAGATTTCACCACCACTCCCCTCTCACACGGATCACCTGGAGCAGCCTCAGAATCACAGCAGGAGAGACAACTTCCTCCTGACACACCTGTGCTCCAATGATGGGTGGGACACTATTCCTCCCACTGACACCAATGATGGGGCACTATTCCTCCCACCGACACCAATGACGGGGCACTATTCCTCCCACTGACACCAATGATGGGGCACTATTCCTCCCACTGACACCAATGATGGGGCACTATTCCTCCCACTGACACCAATGATGGGGCACTATTCCTCTCACTGACAGCAATGATGGGGCACTATTCCTCTCACTGACAGTAATGATGGGGCACTATTCCTTCTACTGACACCAATGATGGAGCACTATTCCTCTCACTGACAGCAATGACGGGGCACTACTCCTCCTCCTACCGACCACCTACTCTAGGGCCATATTTATTCTCACTGATGCTGGGCCTGAGGCATTTTCTACTCTCATTGGCCACAATCTGCCCCCCCCCCAAGTCTGAAGGGACAGTAAACTGGCCCTTTGTTTGAAAAGTTTGGAGACCCCTGATTTATGTGCCCCACAGCCACCTACTGGGCATGCTTCAACAGGGATTGGCTGAGACCCCATAAAAATTCAGGCTACTCATTTGCCCTGCTCCCCTTCTATATTCTTCAGCAGCCAGCATCAATAAACCCTCCAGCAGCCAGCATAAATAGATCCCCACACATCAATAGGTCCCCCAGCATAAATAGATCCCCCAGCATCAATAGATCCCCCAGCATCAATAGATCCCCCAGCACACACCAGCACTCCTTATCATTATATACAGTGCCTTGCAAAACTATTCACCCCCTTTTTTACCTATTTTGTTACATTACAGCCTGTAGTTCAATGTTTTTTTTAATCTGAATTATATGTGATAGATCAGAACACAATAGTCTAAGTTGGTAAAATAAAATTAGAAAAATATATACATAAAACTATTTTTCAGAAATAAAAAACTGATAATTGGCATGTGCGTATGTATTCACCCCCTTTGTTGTGTTATGAAGCCCATAAAAAGCTCTGGTGCAACCAATTACCTTCAGAAGTCACATAATTAGTGAAATGATGTCCACCTGTGTGCAATCTAAGTGTCACATGATCTGTCATTACATATAAACACCTTTTTGAAAGGCCCCAGAGGCTGCAACACCTAAGCAAGAGGCACCACTAACCAAACACTGCAATGAAGACCAAGGAACTCTCCAAACAAGTCAGGGACAATGTTGCTGAGAAGTACAAGTCAGGGTTAGGTTATAAAATAATATCCAAATCTTTGATGATCCCTAGGAGCACTATCAAATCTATCATAACCAAATGGAAAGAACATGGCACAACAGCAAACCTGCCAAGAGACGGCCGCACACCAAAACTCATGGACCGGGCAAGGAGGGCATTAAAGAGGGAGTCCCGCGAAAAAAAAAAAAATTAAAAGTCAGCAGCTACAAATACTGCAGCTGCTGACTTTTAAAATAAGGACACTCACCTGTCCCAGGGTCCAGCGATGTCGGCACCCGAGACTGAATCGTCCCTCGGTCCTCGGGTGCTGCCGCCGCCATTCTCTGTAAGAGAATCAGGAAGTGAAGCGCTGCGGCTGTGGAAAAGGCATAGACTCCAGTGGGAGTCTATGCCCGAAGTGGGTGCAAATACCTGTCTTAGACAGGTATCTGCACCCCCCTCCCCCCTGAAAGGTGCCAAATGTGACACCGGAGGGGGGGGGGGGGGGGGTTCCGAAAAGCAGAGGTTCAATTTTTGTGTGAACCTCCGCTTTAATCAGAGAGGCAGCACAGAGACCTAAGGTAACCCTGGAGGAGCTGCAGAGTTCCACAGCAGAGACTGGAGTATCTGTACATAGGACGACAATAAGACGTATGCTCCATAGAGTTGGGCTTTATGGCACAGTGGCCAGAAGAAAGCCATTACTTTCAGCTAAAAACAAAATGGCAAGTTTTGAGTTTTGCGAAAAGGCATGTGGGAGACTCCCAAAATGTATAGAGGAAGGTGCTCTGGTCTGATGAGACTAAAATTGAACTTTTTGGCCATCAAAGAAAACGCTATGTCTGGCACAAACCCAACACATCACATCACCCAAAGAACACCATCCCCACTGTGAAACATGGTGGTGGCAGCATCATGCTGTGGGAATGTTTTTCAGCAGTCGGGAAACTGGTCAGATTTGAGGGAAAGATGGATGGTGCTAAATACAAGGATATTCTTGAGCAAAACCTGTACCACTCCGTGTGTGATTTGAGGCTAGGACGGAGGTTCACCTTCCAGCAGGACAATGACCCCAAACACACTGCTAAAGCAACACTTGAGTGGTTTAAGGGGAAACATGTAAATGTGTTGGAATGGCCTAGTCAAAGCCCAGACCTCAATCCAATAGAAAATCTGTGGTCAGACTTAAAGATTGTTGCTCACAAGCGCAAACCACCCAACTTGAAGGAGCTGGAGTAGTTTTGCAAGCAGGAATGGGCAAAAATCCCAGTGGTAAGATGTGGCAAGCTCATAGAGACTTATCCAAAGCGACTTGGAGCTGTGATAGCCGCAAAAGGTGGCTCTACAAAGTACTGACTTTAGGGGGGTGAATAGTTATGCACATTGACTTTTTCTGTTATTTTGTCCTATTTGTTGTTTGCTTCACAATAAAAAAAAAAACATCTTCAAAGTTGTGGGCATGTTCTTTAAATTAAATGATGCAAATCCTCAAACAATCCATGTTAATTCCGTGTTGTGAGGCAACAAAACACGAAAAATGCCAAGGGGGTGAATACTTTTGCAAGGCACTGTACATTCATTGCTGGAGTTGCTGGAATTGCGTTCCCACTGAAAAAAAGCCATGCTTACAGTATAATAGTTTTTCCTATTTACAGTTATATTGAGTCATTGTGGTTGTGAGCTAAAATGGCTGAATTTGAACAAAATGGTTGCTTCTGATAAAATGTTCTTACTGGTAAAAAGATAATTTTTTTTACATGTGAGTGTGATTAGCAAATAGTTAAGAAACTCCAAACGCTTGCATCTGACTCCCCCCCCCCCCCTTCTTCTCTCCTGAGAAGCCAGGATACACAGCAACTAGGGATGAGCCGAACACCCCTCGGTTCAGTTCACACCAGAACCTGCGAACGGACCTAAAGTTTGCACGAAATTTAGAACCCCGTTAAAGTCTATGGGACTCAAACATTCAAAATAAAAAGTGCTCATTTTAAAGGCTAATATGCAAGTTATTGTCCTAAAAAGGGTTTGGGGACCCGGGTCCTACCCCAGGGGACATGGATCAATGCAAAAAAAAGTTTTAAAAACGGCCATTTTTTCGGGAGCAGTGATTTTAATGATGCTTAAAGTGAAAAAAAAAGTGAAATATTCCTTTAAATATCGTACCTGGGGGGTGTCTATAGTATTCCTGTAAAGTGGCGCATGTTTCCCGTGTTTAGAACAGTCCCTGCACAAAATGACATTTCTAAAGGAAAAAAAGTCATTTAAAACTGTTTGCGGGTTTAATGTAATGTCGGGTCCTGGCAATATGGATGAAAATCAGTGAGACAAATGGCATGGGTAACCCCCTCCCCAGCCCATTACCAGCCCCTTTGGGTCTTGTATGGATATTAAGGGGAACCCCGCACCCAAATTAAAAAAAGGAAAGGTGTGAGGCCCCCAGGCCCTATATACTCTGAACAGCAGTATACAGGTGGTGCAAACAAGACAGGGACTGTAGGTTTGTTGTTAAGTAGAATCTGTTTGTAATTTTGAACGGGTAAATTTTTAAAGTGTAGCTCCAGCCAAAAAATCTATTTTTAAGCTTTTTGGAAAAAATAGGGAAGGGTTATCACCCCTGTGACATTTATTTTGCTGTCTGTCCTCCTCTTCAGAAGATTTCACCTCACTTTCTGTCCCAATGACAAATGTTTTTTGAAAATTTGGGGTTTTTAGTGAAACAAAGATTGGTGATAAAGCATCAGTGGAGAGGAGACACGTTTTTCCCATATTAACTCTTACAGCAGAGAATTTCCCTTCCTAGGGGTAGATTTCATCTCACTTCCTGTTGTCTCCTTCTGTTTGTAAGTAGGAGTCGTTTGTAAGTTAGATGTTTGAAAGTAGGGGCCTGCCCTATATACACTGCAGAAATTTGGGCCTTAGGTGTTGTTGTGGGCACAACACTGTAAGCCCTCACAGTTACTGTTGGTGGGCGCTGGAACGGGCCCTGCTGTGAAATATTATACCAAGAATTGTAATTACATGAACCTGTTGAACAGGGGCAGAAAATTGGGCCTTAGGCACTGGTGCTGGTGCCACAACACTGCAACCCCTCACAGATACTCTAGTTGGAGCGCAGGAATGAGCCCTGCTGCAAAGTATTGCATCAAAAATTGTAGTTACACGCCCCTGTTAAACAGGGGCTGAAAAATTGGGCCTTAGCCACAGGTGGCGGCACCCAGAACCAAAAATGTTCTTACAAGCTATCAGCACGATCATTGAGGAGGAAGAGGATAGTCACTCAGCATAACAAGATAGTCACTCAGCATCAGCATAGGCATTCTTGAAGGGATATGACAAAAAAATTATTCGGTTACATCAGCATCAGGTGCTTGGTAGCTGGTGGTGATCCAAGACTGGTTCATTTTTATGAAGGTCAGTCGATCGACCGAGTCGGTGGACAGGCGTACCCTGTGATCGGTTACAAAGTCTCCAGCAGCACTGAATGTGCATTCCGAAAGAACGCTAGATGCATGACAGGCCAGTAGCTCAATTGCATACTGTGTAAGCTCTGGCCAGTGATCCATCCTCAAGACCCAGTAACCCAGAGGATTTTCGGTGGGAAAGGTGTCCAAGTCAGATCTTGCCCCTAGGTATTCCTGCACCATGTAAAACAGATGCTGGCGATGGTTGCTGGAACCGATCATACCTTGGGGCTGCGGACGAAAAAATTGTCTGAACGCATCGATCAGAGGGCCACCTTCTCCCCTGCACCCCCTTATACTGACCGATGCCTCAGCAACACGTTGTCCAGGAACAGGAATTTGTAACCTCCCAGTCTCTGGGAACCCATTGCACAGACCTTTCTGCAAGGCCTCCCGAAGATGTTTCATCCTCTGCTCCCTCTGCGACGGCAAGATAAGGTCCGCAACCTTACCCTTGTAACGTGGATCAAGGAGGGTTGCCAGCCAGTAATGATCCCTCTCCTTGATACCACGAATACAAGGATCCTTCCGCAGGCTTTGCGGGATCAGGGAGGTCATTCAGCATAGGTTTGCTTAGGCATTCGGTCTGGAGTCTCCTGGGTCACTAAGGACGACATGATCCGCAGCCACCTCCTCCCAGCCACGTACAAGTCCATGGGTTTCTTGGGACTGTAAATGATCCCTTGAAGACTGCTGCTGATGCTGAGTGTCAGGCTCCACCTCCATGCTGACACAATCCTCCTCCTCCTCCTCGTCCTCTTCCTGTGTGATCGGCGGGCACACAGGAACACTGTCTGGATAAAGGGGGCCTTGAGAGGTAAGGAAGTCCTCCTCTCCCTGCCTCTGTTCTGCCTCAAGTGCCCTGTCCATTATTCCACACAGCGTGTGCTCCAACAGGTGGACAAGAGGGACAGTGTCACTGATGCATGCACTGTCACTGCTCACCATCCTCGTGGCCTCCTCAAATGGAGACAGGACAGTGCATGCATCCCTAATCATGGACCACTGGCGTGGGGAAAAAAAAACAAGCTCCCCTGACCCTGTCCTGGTGCCATAGTCGCATAGGTACTCATTGATGGCCCTCTGCTGCATGTGCAGCCGCTGCAGCATGGCCAACATTGAGTTCCACCTGGTGGGCATGTCACAGATTAGGCGGTTCTTGGGCAGGTTAAATTTCTTTTGGAGGTCAGCCAGCCAAGCACTGGCATTATTTGACTTGTGGAAATGCACACAGACTTTCCTGGCTTGCCTCAGGACATCCTGTAAGCCTGGGTACCTGCCCAAGAACCGCTGCACCACCAAGTTAAGGACGTGAGCCAAACAGGGCACATGGGTCAGTTGTCCCTGTCGGAGGGCGGAGAGGAGGTTGGTGCCATTGTCGCAAACCACCATTCCTGGCTTAAGCTGACGTGGTGTCAACCACCTCTGAACCTGCCCCTGCAGAGCTGACAGAATCTCTGCCCCAGTGTGGCTTCTGTCCCCCAGCTCAAGCACCACATGGCATCTTTTTGCCTGCATGCTTGCATAGCCCCTTGAACGCCTACGGAGCACCGCTGGTTCCGAGGACAAATCAGCACAGGAAGAGGCCATGGAGGAAGAAGAAGAGGAGGGGGTGGAGGAGAGAGGTGTGGCAGAATCACCACTAATAGAATTTTGGAGGCGTGGTGGCGGAAAAACCTCCAACACTACCGCACCCTGTCCTGCGTCCTTCCCAGCTACCAGAAGAGTCACCCATTCCGCGGTGAAAGATAGGTAACATCCCTGTCCATGCCTGCTGGATCATGAGTCAGTGGTAATATGCACCTTACCACTGATCGCCCTGTCCAGCGAGGCCAAGACATTGTCTTCCACATGCCGGTAGAGAGCCAGAATTGCCTTCCGTGAGAAAAAGTGGCGTTTGGGAACCTGCCACTGAGGAACTGCACATTCCACAAACTCACGGAAGGGGGCAGAGTCTACCAACTGAAAAGGGAGCAGTTGAAGTGCTAGCAATTTAGCCAAGCTACCATTCAACCGCTGGGCATGTGGATGGCTGGGAGTGAACTTCTTTCAGCGGGGCAGGGAAATTTGCCTGGTACAATCTGACATTAGTGTACCGATAGCAGATTGCCCACAAGTACTTGGCTGTGACACACCTAATTCTACACCTTCATTCCTCTCAGTGCATCCTGCCTCATTGGAGATGTGCCTCCTCCTCTCTCCTATCAGGCACCCACGTGGAGTCAGTGACTTCCTCATTATCCCCTCCCTACTCATCACTGGAGCAAACCTGGAAGTATGCTGCAGCAGGGGGAACATGACTGCCAAATTGCTGCCCTTCTTGGGCAAAACCCTCTCTCTGGGCTCACGTTACTGCCTTCCTCTAGCTGGGTACCATCATCGGAGCCTTCAAAATGCTGGGCACCCTCCTGGAGCATGTACCCAACACTGTGGTCAAACAGTTTGGGGGACTCCTCAGGAGGACATGGTGGGTCTAGGGAAGGAGTAATTGATGCCATTGAGCCGAGGGAAGAGGCCGCGTTGGCAGCTGCTTTGCCAGACAAAGTACCCTGAGCATGGGTGAGAGAGGATGAGGAGGATGAGGAAGGCTTGGTCATCCACTCTACCAAGTCTACGGCATGTTGCGGCTCAACGCGGCCAGCTGCCGAAAAAAAGGACAAGCGTGTCCCACGGCCACACGCTGATGAGGATCCACGACCAGCACTGTTGCCTCTAGACACAGAGCCTGCTTGCCCTCTTTTATTGGCTTGTGACTGTCTGTCTCTACTTGTTGGCCTTGCAGACATACTAATGGCCTGCAGTGAGATGTAGCTGCACAAAGCTGGGATGTATATATATACTGAATATACTGCAGCTAGCAGAGCCAACTGCCTGCCTGTAGTATTATTAGTATGAGAACACCAGCAATTGTCTTCAGGTAGCTTTAGGTGCACACTGTGCAGAGGACGCAATACACTAACTGTAAATACTGCAGCTGCCTGCCTGTGGTACTAATAGGATCAGAAGAACACCAGCAATTGTCTTCAGGTAGCTTTAGGTGCACACTGTGCAAAGGACAAAGTACATTAACTGTAAATACTGTAAATACTGTAAAAAAAAACCTGCCTGCCTGTCAGTATATTAGGAAGAGAATAACAGGAATGGATCTAGCTAAAATGTATACTGTGTATATATATATGTATACAACACCTGGGATGCATATATATATACACACAATACACTGTAAGTGCAGCTAACTGACTCGCCCACCTACTCTAACTTAAATCAAATGACACTGTCTCTCTGTCTATCTCTCTCCGCTGCCGCAACACACTACACAAGGCCGCCACACAGGCAGCCTTATATAGTGTGTACTAAACCCCCTGAGCCATAATTGGCCACAGCCACCCTGGCTTTGGCCAAGTACGGCTCTCTGTACAGACGGCGCCGTGATTGGCCAAGCATGCGGGTCATAGTGCATGCTTGGCCAATCATCAGCCAGCAATGCACTGCAATGCCACAGTGAATTGTGGGCCGTGACGCGCCACTCGAATTTGGCGCGAACGGCCCATATTCGCAATTCGACGAACAACCGAACAGGCAATGTTTGAGTCGAACTTGAAGCTCATCTCTAACAGCAACCCTATTAGTGGCTGATAAATTAGGCAGATTGCTAGAGAGACTGCAGATGTTATTCACTAATAAGCTCTTTAGGGGCTTACGAGATGCTTTAGGAATGTCTATGTAATTGTTGAAATACAGTATCTCACAAAAGTAAGTACACCCTCACATTTTTGTATATATTTACATTTTTCAATGTAAAGTAGTGAGTGTACAGCTTGTATAACAGTGTAAATTTACGTATGCGATCACGTCTGCACAGAAGCACGGAGGGATGGTGGCGCTTTAATTTGTTTTTTTTCTTATTTATTTTACTTTTTATTTTTACACTATAATTTAATTTTATTTTCTTATTTATTTATTTTTACACTATACCTTTTATTTATATTTTTTTGATCACTTTTATTCCTATTACAAGGAATGTAAACAAGGATGACAGGTCCTCTTTATGGAGAGATCTGGGGGTCAAAAAGACCCCACATTTATCCTTTATCTTTAAAAAGCAAAAGATAACAAAAAAAATAATTAGCAATTATGCAAAGCAGGGAAAAGAAACAACTTGATCTGTAGAAAAAAATCAGCACACATTGCACATTGATCGCCCTAGATGTTAACCGCTTCCCAGCCAGTGATATTAGTACAGTGACAGTGTATATTATTAGCACTGATCACTGTATTTTTTTTTGGTTTGTTTTTTTACTTTTTTCTTCACTATGGATTGATTTTTATTATTTTTATTTTTTATTTAGTCACTGGACAATTCACAAACACTTTCTCTTATTTTTTATGTGGCATTTTTGTATCTGCATTCATTTGTTTGATGCACTATTTAGTATTATCTAGTTGGGTGTATTCATTGTTGCATTTTGCATTGGGTCTGCCTAATTCCATGCGTACTCAGTGTGGTCCATTGGCATTTACAATTGGGAACATATGCTATATTGCTTCATCAGTTGTATTATTTAGCGCAACTTTCTGTTTGTTATTACTGTATTAAGTGTCACTAGAGATGTCAGCGGCACTTAGTCTGTTCCCACAAAGTGTCAGTTAATGTCAGATTTTCCGCCGCACAATCCCAGTCCCACTATAAGTCGCTGATCTTCGCCATTACTAGTATAAATAAATAAAAATTGCTTTATATATTCCATAGATTGCATTTGGGTACATTGTTGCATGGCCGCGCAATTTCCAGTTAAAACAGCACAGTGCTGAATAGCAAAAAAAAAAAAAATGGCCTTGTCATACGGGGGGGGGGGGGGGGGGTCATTGCTATAACTGCTTAAACAATGTTAACTGGAGTTGCACTTTATTTTTTTTTATTGCTTACAGTACAAGGCAGACTCAGCCAACAATACCTGCTGCGACAGATTGCATCTTACATGCCATTTTAGCTTTTGACTAGAGTTCTGCTCAAAGCCTATGATCTACTCAAATTCAAAATAATGAATTTTCTACAGAGGACATTATAATGACAGAAGAGGTCCTGGAACTGTTGTGACTTGTAGTTCTTTATTAGCTGTGAGCTGCTATCTAGACACAGAGACTCCCCTTTTATCCCATCTGTAGACCCTTTGCTGCCTTCGACCTGCGTGAACCTGAATGGACTGCATAGGACTTCCCTTCCCTCACTCTGGACCCAGGAAATGCTTAGTCCTCACCTTTCCTGCCTTCCACTTCACTGTCTTGCTCTGCAAGAATCCCTCACTGGTCCAACAAGAGCATCCTATATGAGCAGTTCAGTAACTCCTTGCTTTGTGCTGTTGTTTTCTTTCTGATTATGCTAAATAGTTATTGTTGCACCGTACTGCTGTCACTGTGCTTCCACTGAGCTGTCCCTGTTGCACCGTATTGCTATCATCGAACTCTGGACCTTCCTGTGCCTAACCTTGTCTCTACCACATTGCTTTTGTGTACCAAGTGGACTTAAACTTTACCTACAGTAGTTAATGTTGATTGAGAGAGTTTGGTTCAATTATAAGGAATACAAAATACCACCACAATGGCCAACAATGACTAAACATCTGCTGATGTTGAACTATAAGTCCCAGCCCTCCCTTCTCCAGGCACAGAAAGGTGCAGACTGTTCCTTATGCACCTTTTCATAATGTGGAGTATTTCTGGTGGAACGAGCTTTTGCGTTGGACTTTTTATTGTCTCTCTTACCTCATATCACAGCATGGAACATCGTGACTGAGCTGAAGATTTCTTTCCTCTGATGTGGAAGTCAGGGGAAGCAATCTGGTCCCAGCAGGCATGTGTCGTGTTGTTCCAGAGAACGTTCTTCTATCTGCTGAAATCTCAACATGTAACAGAAGACACAAGATGCTCCCTTGAGATCCAAACTGTTCACTCACAAAGCATCTTCAGGCTTCTCATTGATGGCCTCCAATTGTGTGTTCTGCATCTCCTGCACCTTTATATTATATACAAGTACAGTGTGACTGCGGCCTTTGGAGATGGAGCCGAACAAGTTTACAAGGGGGGGGGGGGACTGCTGACAATTAGCAAACTTCATCATCCCAGGAGATTATCTGCTTGTTAGGAACTTTCAGTGTCGTCAGGGCTTAATTGGCTGAGTATGAAATTGTAAATGTTGATATCTCAGATTTACTACTTTCTACATGTGGTGGTGGACACCAAACAGACTTTGGTTGGAAATGACAAAGTTTTGCACCACAGTGAGCAAGCCTTATGTGAAGAAGCCAAATTATAGTACACTCAGGCCAAGGTTAACAATTTTTTTTTAGATAAAGTCCAGTGTCTCTTTCGCACACTTTGGATAGAAGTAAGAGGTGCGGAAAAATTGGGCTTTTGTTGTAAGTGGTGCCTTCACCCGGTAACCTTCTAGAGATACTCTTGATGAAATGAAGAATTGGCCTCACTGTAAAAAATTGAAATTTGATGCACCTGTCAAACAGATGCAGAAACATTGGTCCTTGGGTGTTAAATGTGCCCATGAAACCTATATCAAAAAATTACTTTAAGATAAAATCAACACCAACAAAGCAAGGCAGCCTAGACAGTCTTGCAGAGATTTGAGATCCCAATAACACTTAATCAGCAACATCAGCATCAGGGGCTTGATAGCTGCTGCTAAACCAGGACTGATTCATTTTTACAAATGTCAGCCGGTCAACAGAGTCTGTGGACAGATGTGCTCTTTTAACTGTCACAAAACCTCCTGCAGCACTGAATGCCTGTTCGGAAAGCACACTGGATGCAGGGCAGCCCAGCAGCTCAATTTCCTACTGGGCAAGTTTTGGCCAGTGGTCTGTTCTCTTTACCCAGAAACCCAGTGGATCGTCTACTGGAAAGTTCTCTGTGTCTGTTTTCGTCCCTAGATAATATCCCACCATAGGATGCAGACACTGCTGATGGACACCAAGGACTAAAGCAGAAAGCCCTGGACACCAAGGACTAAAAACATTTTGAAATGCATCACTGATGTGGCTCCCTTCTCCCCTGCACCTCCTTTGACCAACAGAAGCCTCAAAACTAGTTTTTCCATGAAACTGTAACCTACCAAAGTCTGAAAAAGGCTTTACATAAACTCCTCTTGAAGGTGTCCTCAAGATATTTCATCCTCTTATCCCTTTGCGAGGGCTGGATCAGTTCCGAGACTTTCCCCTTGTAACGGTGGTCAAGGAGAGTTGCCAACCAATAATGATCCTAATCCTTGATGCTACAAATTCTCGGGTCCTTTCGCAGGCTTTGAAGAAAAAGAGAGCCCATGCACTTCAAGTTTTTGGAGGCATGAAAAGTAGAGTCCTCAGGGTCACTGAGGATTCCACCATCTGGAACTGCTTCCTTCCAGCCACGTACTACTCCCAAGGTTTCTGAGGACTGAAAACCATCTCTTAAGGTTTGGCGTATGTCTTCCTCTGCTTCTTTGCCTCCAAAACTGCCAGAATCCTCCTCCCTCTCCTCTTGTGTGTTCTGTGGCATTGCAAGAATGGTGTCTGCATAAAGCTGGCTTTGAGAAGAAAGGAAATCCTCCTCTTCCTCCCAAAGCTGTGCCTTGTGTGTTCTGTCCGTAATGCCACACAGAGTATGCTCCAGAAGGAACACAACAGGGATTGTGTCACTGATGAATGCCTTGTCATGGTTCACCATCCTTGTCGCCTCCTCAAATGGTGACAGTGTATGCATCCTTTATCAGCAGCCATTGGCGTGGATCAAAAAAGCAGAGGTGCCCTAAGCCTGTCCTTGTGCCATATTCAAACAGGTACTCATTGATGGCCCTCTGCTGCTTGTGGAGCCACTGCAACATTGCCAAAGTTGAGTACCACCTGATGGGCGTGCCAAAAATCAGGAGGCTTATGGGCAGGTGGAATTCCCTCTGAATTTCAGCCAGCAGAACACTGGCTGTGTATGACTGCCTGAAATGGCTACAGACTCTTCTAGCATGCTTTAGAAGATCTTGCAAACCTGGGTACCTGTTTAAGAAACTCTGCACCACCAAATTGAGGACATGTGCCAGTCATGGCACATGTGTCAATTTTCCCTGTCTAAGGGCGGACAGAAGGTTAGTGCCATTATCGGACACCACCATTTCAGGCTCAAGCTTCCGTGGCGTGACCCTAGGGGGAACTGGTGGTTCACAGGACAATCTAGCAGAGGAGAAGGAGGAGGGGGAGCAGCTGACATATCTCACATCATCACCACCAGCTGTATAGAGACATGGCGGCAAAACAAGCTCCAGCACCGAGCCCTGTCCTGCATCCTTCCTATTGCAATCAGAGTTACCCAGTGTGCTGTGAACTAAATATATCGTGCCTAACCATGCTTGCTGGACCAGGAGTCAGAAATAATGTGGACCTTGCGGCTGAATGCCTTGCCCAATGATGCCAAAACTTTGCCTTCCACATTATGGTTCAGAGCTGCAATGGCCTTGATCTGCTTGCAGCAGACATTGCAAATTGCAACTGTGCGATCGACTGCACAAAAGCCCCACACAGCTAAACTGTGGGATGGGCCGGGAGATAACAGCGCCATAATCTGATGGAATAATTTGGCTGCTATCTACTTTTCCATGATGCCTGCCTCTGGAGGACATCCTGCCTCATTGGGGTTGTTTCTCCTCCTCACTTTCCTCCTCTGCTCTATCCAGCACCCAAGTCACATCAGTGACCTCATGATCATCATCCCCTCCATCTTTATCATCACTGGAGCCAACTTCGCAATATGCTGTGGCTGGGGAAAATGACTGCCAATTTGTTGTTTATCAGTGTTCTACCCTCTTTGTAGGCTCATGTTACTCCCTTCCCCAACCTCAGAACCAACATCAGAATCAAGTAAGACCTGTGCATCCTCCAGAAGTGAGTGGCTGACGCTGTGTTCAAATAATTCAGCTGACTCCTCTGTGCCTGGGGTTATGGCAGGAGTAGCTGTGGACAAGGAGGCAGAATAAGCTGCTCTGGCAACTGCAGTGGACTGTGCACTAGTCTCCGCTTGGGTAATAAAGCATGAGAAGGATCAGGGTGGTTTAGAAAGCCAGTTCACCACCTCCTCTACATGCTGTGGCTGGATAGCATGGGCAACATCTCTAAACAGAGACAATTTTTGATTCCATAGACTATTTTTAAGTGTAGCACCCTCTTATAAGATAGGTGCTGGAGATAAGATTTTTAGTGAGAGCAGGTACATTTAAGCAGGCCTAGCTGAAAGTTAAGCCTGTTTGTTTTGATCTGTGTGGGCTGGGAGTGGCTCAGAGTAGGCTGGTGACTCACAGACAGCATCACTCGACTGTCACCTCCCTTTTCCTTCTAGAGGATTGTAGAAGAGAGTCTGAGAAGAGACGTGGAGCTGTCTGGGGTGTCTCAGGGAGCCCTGACCAATCCCCAACTAGAATTGGCAGGGGGCAGGCCTCCTTGAAATACCCAGAGTCAGCCCAGCTGGGGAGGAGTTGTCAGGTGGAAGAAATGAGGATGGAGTACTAGGCTGTCGGGGCCTTGGAGGGCGCTCCCCATTCTGGGGAAGGGTGACCTTGGGCCTGGGACTCGGGTGCAGGATGGATGTTTTCAAGAACTCATGCTGGATCTGAACAGGAGGCACAGGGAGGAGTCAGAGAGGACAGCAGGAGCTAGTACTGCCGGGCAAGTCTTCAGGAGGGAACCACCGGTTTGCAGCTAGGAGGGCTGTTGAGTGACATGGGCAGTCGGGAGGACTGGAGAGGCATGGCAGAGAGAAAACAGTCAGAGCTGGTTGTCGAGGCAGTGATGGGCAGTCACGACGGGCAGTGAAGTCAAGCAGCTGCAGCCAGGAGGGCTGGTAGGGCCTGAAGAGGACACCTTAGGACAGCTAGCACTAAAGACTTTCAATTCTATTTTTGCTACACTAAAAGAGACTTGTGGTCCCTACCTGCAAAAGGCAGTTGCTGAGGCCTGACTGAGTCACAGTTGGGCCTAACCATGTGATAGCTGTGCCTGGAGTTAAGTGTTGTGCAGGAGAGAGAGTAACAGTCTGCAAGCAGGAGATATGCTGGAGGAGACTGGAGTAGCCAAGTGCGTATAGTTGTCCCAATGGATTGATATTCAATCAACCAATTGCTTGTTCTGCTGGGCATCCTATATATTCCCATCCCTATCCAAGTTCAAATCCCTCAATAAAAATACAGAAGCAAGCACATGAACTGTTCATTGTCTCCAAGGTGATTGGGAAGTGAATGCCGGGCTGGGCAGGGTGACAGGTGGGCCACAACTTTCAGCAGCCCCTATGGGGGTACCACTACATAAGCATTTTTGGTAGGACACCTTTTATACAAGAGAGAAAATAGCAGATCTGTAATAAAAAAATCAATATTAGGGTGTATTTATTTCACATAAAAAAGCCAGATACATTTTCTACAAAGGTCATACACAGAGCTTAAGCATCTTTAGTTGGCAGCATTTTCAACAGAGACAGCAGCCAGCAGTGGTGCAAGAGATAGTAATCGTGGCAGGCCAGCAGCAGTGGCAGAAGATGTATATGGTGTCAGACCAGCAACAATAATAGGAGGTAGTAGCTGTATCAGGACCTAGTAATGGTGGCAGGAGATGGTAGCAGTAGGATAGCAGCATGAGATCTGCTATTTTTTCCCTTTTCTATATTATCCAAAAGGGTGGGCAACCAGTACCGGCCCCCCTCCTTCATTGCCGATGTAGCACCCTGATGTTTAGGCAGGGTTGATATTAAATTTATTTGCCAAGTGGTAGTTGCCTTGGCCAATTGTTAGGAGGTCAATTGATTTCACCCTAATTCTGGAATTTCTGCACTTCTCTCTTCTGTCACTAGATGACCTGGTATCTGGTGACATTTAGATAAGACGAGGGCATTGTAAGGACACATTAGGAATGAATGGGGTGTCTCAGTTAATAGGCAGGGATTTTCTTGGGTCCCTTGGCCTGCTGGGAGAACCTATTTATTTGGGTGGAGTCAGGTGATCTGGGTTCTGTGCCACCTGGGCCACTGTCTGGGTGGACGTGTGTCGTATTGCCCGGGCTTCTAGGCCAGAAACCTAAGGCCTATCCTGGGGACATCTGGCTGCGAGGCTGTCTGAGAGCCTATCCAGAAGTAGTGCAAGGTTAGGACTGCGGGCTTGTAGCCCCTCCAGAAGTAACGATTCTGCCGGCCGGGGAACCAGTCATGGTCGAAGGTAGAGGGAAAGCTGTCGCCACAAAGGGACCGTCCACCTTGCTACCAGAGACCATTGTGAGTAAGCTGAGGCCAGTACCAGTGCAGACTTCTGGCCAACCGGGGACGGTGAAGAAGTGGGAAAGCATCAGCAAGCACCAAGTCAGGGACCCAGCGGGACAGCAGAGGTGACGCTTGTGGAGTGCCAAGCCAGGAACCTAGTGTGTCAGCAAGGGTGAAGCTTGAGGAGTATCTGTGAGTGCCAAGCCAGGGACCCAGCAGTGAAGCAGGGGTGACGCTTGAGGAAGATACCGAGTGCTACAGTGAAAGAGCTCAGGGGATCCAGTAGCTAGTGGATCTGAAGTCTAGTGACAGAGACTGGGAGCTTGTTGAGTAAAGACCCACCGTGAGTGAGTGTGGGGTAAAGAGAACTATTCGTGTTGCAGATAGTTGAATACCTTTACCGTTAGTAACAGCTACAAGATTGTTACCATAGCATACAGCGGTCCTACCTATACAGAAGTGGAGTCTAGCTGGAGGCCTTCACCTGTATAGCTGTCTACCTATAGAAGTCTCGGAGTATGCCAATTAACATTGTATCTACCTAAGGGCGTCCTGGTCCTAACCCTCTCTCTCTCACAGTTCTGTTTAAGAGACAATAAATCTCTTTGCATTCAAAAAGTGTCTGGCACCCACCTGTTCATCTTGCATTACACCCAGCATGCCTTCTAACCCACTCTACACTGAAGGATGTCAGCTGTCCTTAACTCTGGAGGTCACCATTGGGCTTCAGGGGCCCCCGGGACTTTGCTACACCTAAAATCTGGGGTCCTTGAACTGGGGTGTGGGAGGGGTGAAACACCCCTGGAAGTCTATCCTATGTCTTACTTTCACCCCCAGCAATGCTGCTGTTGGTGGGCAGGGATGGCTGTCTGGGTGAAAAAATGTGGCTGTGTACTTGCCACTGTGGTGCAATATAGGCCCAAACCTGTGGAAGGTTTCACCAGGAGCAGCTGTAAAGTCAGTAATTTTGCCAAGCTAGCATTGAGACAACTGTGCATGAGGATAATTAGGTGACCTTTTTATTCTTACCCTCCAGAAGCTAGGAAAGCGACACCTGCTTGGTTAGGAATGCTTTTGAAGATTGTGAGACTAGAAGACTCACATAGCAAGGCTCAAGCCTACGCTTTGCTCTCCTCTGTGTAGCCCTCCTGCTGACCCTCTTCCCTGCTTGAAGTGCTCTAAGCCTCTCAAACCCTTTGTCAGAATTCCACCCCTATCACTTGGGTCCACAGATATCAAAACAAGATGAAAATTCTTGTGGAGCAGCTGGAGAAGTGGGAAGGGAGAAGCAAAAAAGGGGAGGAATATGGACCTTTTGCTGCTAACCAGTTTCATTCACATACTGTTCCCACTGAGCTTCCCACTGAGCTACAAACAACTACAGCGATCAGCAGAAGATTTTAAGATGTCCAGACTGATGAGCTATGTGGAGCAGCCCTGTGGCAGTGCCAACCAATGAAATAGGATGGCTGCTCTCTACACTCCTCTGCAAGCTGCCCCTGGATGATTTTCTGACTCGCTGATGTTGTTTCTCTTTCTCTCATTTTCCTCCTCTACAATCTCGGGCACCCATCAATGATCATTTTAAAAACATGTGCCAAATGGCCGCTTACATTAGTAGGTGCCTTTCCACGGCTCTGGAGGTTTAAAGCATGTATCACCAGGCAAATGGAAGGTATGGCTGTCCCACTCACACTGTGTTAATGGGTGTGAGTTCCACCACCGCGGTGAGACAGAAACCAGAAGTGGGCATGATTTTCTTTTAAATACCGTAAGTGTTCTTAATCTTGTGCAATAAATGTTTTACCATTAATACTACATTTAGTTACGCCTCCTCGTACCTGCTCTCTCACTAACTTTTATAAGGTTGGCGCTGGCACATAAGTAAACCCTCATGATTGGCCCTTCTAAGATGACCACCATTGAAAGGCCAACAAGTTCATGATTGGTAATGGGTTGCTTTGGGGATGAAGGAGGCTGGGAATCCTGTCTTTTATAGGGATGGGGCTGGCACATAAGTTAACCCCCCCATGATTGGCCCTTCTAAGATAACCACCATTGAAAGGCCAGGAAGTTCATGATTGGTAATTGGTTGCTTGGGTGATGAAGGATGCTGGGAACCCTAACTTTTTTAGGGACGTGGCTGGCACATATGTAAACCCTTATGATTGGCCCTTCTAATATTACCACCATTAAAAGGCCAACAAGTTCATGATTGGTAATGGGTTGCTTTGGTGATGAAGGCTGCTGGAAACCCTAACTTTTATAGGGATGGCACTGGCCCATAAGTAAAAACTCTCATGACTGGCCATTCTAAGATGACCACCATTGAAAGGCCAACAAGTTCATGATTGGTAATGGGTTGCTTTGGTGATGAAGGATGCTGGAAACCCTGGCTGCCCAGGTTTGGGGAGAATGTTTCTTGCCGCCTTCCCTGATCATGTTCAGGGGCTTTTTCTGGGGTTCAGCTGAACACAGGTGGCTCATCTCTGAGTTGGAGACTGCCTTAATGTTTGATTCTTTGCATGACCACAGGCTCTGCCTGGTTTTGGGCATTGGAGAGAATGCCTTTGGGAAAATGTTAGTCCATGTGCATGAGTGCAGTTAGACCCCACCCACAACTTGGTGTAGTTGGCAGGATACACCCACCATATGCACCTGAAGACCACCACTAAAGAGACCATGGCTGTAGTTAGTTTTCTAGAACTTGTCCAGGATTGCCCAGCAATAGTCCACGTGAACAGCACATGTCTATTTCCTAAATGGCTCCTGCACAACGTACCCACACTGGATTGGCAGAGATGTTGATAGGGGTGTATATTGCAACTGATCCCAGAATGACGCTGGTCCTCCACGTGTGTGCTGAGCCATCATGCCCGGAAGCAGCTTCCATGGAAGAAGATTCCGGTTACCATTGACACCGGAGTTTGCTACATACCTACAGTCTAGTTCGCCCAATGATATATGGGCACCCGCATAGTACTCTGGGTCATCTGCCCTACCTGTCAGAGATGGCTGACTGTCCTCCACCTGTAGACTCACTGTCCTCAATGTGAGGCGCTCCTCCTGTTTTAGCCCATGCTCGAGGTCACAACCCCGATAAACCTCGACTCCAATGGATGGCCTGAGACTCCAAGATCCTGCGGCCAACTCTGCAACACTCTCCTGGGATGGCCTCCCCCACTGGACCCAGGGTCAAGCTGCTAACCTGCCTAACTGAGGCTGGATCTCCACCTACCCTACCTCTGGAGATCATCTTAGGTGAGGTTTTATCACTGCCAGCACTGGACATGATTGTCCACCGTGACCTCTCCAGACACCACCAGGCAGCCTATCCTGGACTCACCAGTACCAGCTCTCTTGCAAATTGCGACTCCTCCTGGGTTCTGCAATGGTTGCTCCTACTACTGCGAGGAAGCTCCATTCGTCCTCCAAGTTGCCCGTTCGGAACCTCCGAGGGGAATATCATGGTATACGCTGGTGTTGAACAGCGATGAGGAGTCCCCATCCTCACTGGAATCCTCTACCTAGCCATTCCTAAGGCACAGCCCAGCGGAAGCATACCTACCACAAGGAAACATCCTCTTTCGGGCAAGGATCACTAGGTTGGCCTGCCTGATTATTTTGATGCTTATGTGAGGAAGAAACACATCCATTTTTTCCCCTACCTGCCTAGTCTATAGCCACACTATGGAGAAATGTTACATACCTGAACAGCGTTGAAGAATCCGGCAGCAAAATGAACACATAGAGGCCAAGTTCCACTGCTTCTACAAGGAATACAGTGTCGGCTGGCACATCTTCATGGATTGGGTTGAAATCATCAAGCCTGGCTGCCTCTATCCTACCATTTGCTGGGTTAAAGGGAACCAACTGACCACCGTGAAGTCTGTATGCCTCCCAGATCTGGACTTTTATGTCTGAACATGTGTTTATGTTTGCTCTGTTTGCAGCCCTGTTAACATTTTTCCACTGTACCCTTTGCACTGTAATTTGCCATATGTTATGTACATGTTTGTGTTGTTTACAGCCAGGACAGCTTGCAAAAAAGGAGGTGGATGTGCAGGCAGGTTGCCTACTGTATTGTATGTTTTAGTTAGCTACTTGGCTGCCCAGGTCAGAGGGAAGGGGTTAATGTTTCTAGTCGCCTTCCCTGATCACGTTTGCTGGCTTTTTCTGGGGTCCAGTCTCTCTCCTGTGAGATATAAAAGAGAAGAGGTTCGGGTCCCAGGGAGCTAGAGAGTGGGCACATGTATGGGAACCTTGCAAATGCTTGCTGGGACCTCAGGTGTGCCGACTATTTGGGACATCCATGATTATGGACACCTCTACTTAAATTCTTCCTATATTGGACTTTCCCCAAGAGGACTTTACTTTCACAGATACTCTGGGCCAGACACAGTTAGGTGTAGTTAGGACATTTATTCATGTTCTACCCAGGGCTTTTTCTCAGGGGGAACTTGGTGGAACTCAGTTCCACCACCTCTGGCTCAGACCCTTTGGTGCCTGCTCACCCCAATCACTTGTAAACACAGAAGTCTGGTTTCTGTGTTTACAAGTGAAAGCTCTGCACTCCGTGCGTAACCCCCATGCTCTGCACTCTGTATGTAATGCAATCCTGATATGTAATACCACTTTAAGACCCTTCTACTGTTTGTGAAATATAACCGCACCCACTATTCGATGTGATTTGGAGTGTGTGTGTGGGGGTAGGGGTTTTGGGGGGCCGTGGTTGAGTTCCAGCACCTATTGTTTGAGAAAAAAAGCCCTGGTTCTACCTGTTCTGCTGAATTTTCAGTATAAGTTGTTTCAGATGCTCTGAGCCTGGTCTGCAGTTATTCAAGGGGTGCATGTTGAGTCCTAGCATATTCCTAATGAACCTGGGTCTGTAAAAGCACTATGGGGTATGTGTAATACCACTACAAAAGGTTGACTTGCAAAGCAAAGAAGAGGAGGCATGGGTAACTATAAGGAAGAACAGCTACAGCAACCAGTCATTTGGTGTGGTACTTGGTTAGGTGACAGGTGCTCTGGTAGCGGCAGGTTCAGTGTTCTGGGTCCCTCCCTAGCTGTCTAACTCCTCTTGTCACCGGGAACAGGCTAGCGTTACAGCTGCCAGCCGCCTCTCAATCCTTTAAGGGTTCTAAACACCAGGAGGCAGAGGTTGGCATTCGGGTCATGTGACTGCTGTGATTGGCTGTCACAGTGGTCACATGATCGGACAGCTCCCGATCGCTAGTATGCATCTGGAGCTTTCCGGTAACTGCCAGCTACCATGCTGGGAGCGCGGAAAGTGTTTTACACAGAACCGCATATTTGCAGTTGCTTGGCATGAAGGCCCACACATCGAGAGGCCACATATGTGGGTTCGGCCGCCATAAAGAGGTTAATTGAGGACATGTATGGCACGCTATGTTTCCGGCGTGCTGTCATTCTGTTACTGGGAATGAGCTTATGGAGGTACGTTGGACTGGTGGAGAAGGCAATAGCTCTGCATGTCCCTCCAAATGAAACACATACAGTACATCAATAAGTGTGTAGTTACTTGGGACAAAACATCTTAAAGAGGAACTATATTACTGCTGCACACAAATGGCTCATCTTTGGGTCGGGGACTGCCTTAATGTTTTATTCTTCGCCTCCGCCTGGTCCTGGGCATTGGTGGGCACACCTTCAGGCGATCTGTTACTCTATGTGCACGGGCACAGTTAAACCCCGCCCACAAGTTCATGATTGGTAAAGGGTGGTTTTGCTGATGAACAAATTCCTTAGTTCACTGCTTTTCCAAACTGCAAATGACTTTGGTGCACCCTCAAAGAAGTTACATGAAGTGACGTAACGCGTAGGGTGTCTCGGAGACAGTCGTGGACCGAAAGTGACATAAGAGGTTACTCTTCCTGGTGTCCCTGATACATTTGTGGCATTTTATCTTGTAAGCACAATTTTAAACTAATAAACTGGTATATTTTATAAGATACCACACCATGGGGGCTTTCTATATGTCTTTGCCTGACATGTTGGCATTTGTATGAGGCATTTGGAGCCTTAAAGGGACCACTACCCCACTATATTAGGAATATCTGTGATGACATCTGGAGTGGATTGGGGGCCAGCGTATTATCTTCTAGTATTGTTTGGCAAATATATTGATATATGAAGGTGAGAATTCTGGGAGCACTGTGGTGACACTTTGTTTGCGTCAGGAGGTGTAGGATTTTATTAATTATTTAAAATCACTTCATTATTGAGGACTGTTCAGTTGATCATTGCATATAATCATGCAGTGCTTGTAAGAATGGACTCTCTTTTTTAAACAGTTATCAGTTAGCCTCGGTTCACACTGGGACGACTTGTCAGGCAACCTAGGTCGCCTGACAAGTAGCGTCCCGTTAAGTACAATGGAATCGTTCTAATCGGAGCGACGCAAGAAAAAGGTTCCTGTACGACTTTGGGGGCGACTTGCATAGACTTCTATACAGAAGTCGTTTTGCAAGTCGCCCCGGCAGTCGTGTGCAGGTCGCCTCGGTGAGGCGACCTGCAAGTCGTGCCGCCTCTGGTGTGAACCGAGGCTTAATGTGTCACAGCTATTATTATTTACTGTGCACTGTTTGCATTTTATATTTTGTTTCTAATTATTAGTTGGGTGGCTGCGTGACACTTTTTTATTATATTGTAGCTTAGTCTATGATCTATGAGTTACAGTGCAATTTTCCACATTTTGTCATGTTACAACCAAAAATGTAAATCTATTTTATTGGGATTTTATGGGATAGACCAACACAAAGTGGATGGGAAGATGGATGGAGCCAAATACAGGGAGAAAACCTGTTAGAGTCGGCAAAAGACTTGAGGCGGAGGTTCACCTTCCAGCAGGACAACAACCATAAACATACAGCCAGAGCTACAGTACAATGGAATTGTTTAGATCAAAGCATATTCATGTGTTAGAATGGCCCAGTCACAGTCCAGACCTAAATCCAATTGAGAATCTGTGGCAAGACTTGAAAATTGCTGTTCACAGACGCTCTCCATCCAATCTGACAGAGCTTGAGATATTTTGCAAAGAAGAGTGGGCAAAAATCTCTAGATGTGCAAAGCTGGTAGAGACATCCCCAAAAAGACTTGCAGCTGTAATTGCAGAGAAAGGGGGTTCTACAAAGTATTGACTCAGGGGGGCGCCATACAAATGTGCCCCACACTTTTCACATATTTATTTGTAAAAAAAAATTGGAAAACCATTTATCATTTTCCTTCCACTTCACAATTATGCGCCACTTTGTGTTGGTCTATAACATAAAATCCCAATAAAATACATTTAGGTTTTTGTTTGTAACATGACAAAATGTGGAAAATTTCAAGGGGTATGAATACTTTTCCAAGGCACTGTATACTGCATCCTAAAGGAGGTTTGGACAATGGCAAACAAAAAAGATGCCTATTTAATTCAGGCTAAATGACAAAATACAAAAAAAAATAGTTCTGAAGAGAATGGACCCAGAAAGGCTGGTGCCACAGCTGAGAAGACTGCAATTGTGTGAAAGCAGAGCACACTTATCTGAGGAGTGTTATAAATAGACATGTGCATTCGTTTTCGCCCGAATGCATTTTGTCCGAATTTCAGGAAATTTCAATTTCAAGTGCAGAATCTGAAAAACGAAAGATCCGACATAAACAAATGCTTTATTTTGTTTTCGTTGCTACAACAGTTCGATATAGATAGAAGATTTGACATGATGACAATAACAATCTGTGTCCATCAAACCTGTGGTCAAATGTGCCTAACCTTAACTCTATTAGTCCAAGATTATTCTACATAGAGAGAAAAGATTTGACGTAGGGGAGAAAAGATTCCACGTAGGGGAGAAAAGATTTGACGTAGGGGAGAAAAGATTTGACGTAGGGGAGAAAAGATTCAACGTAGGGGAGAAAAGATTTGACGTAGGGGAGAAAAGATTTGACGTAGGGGAGAAAAGATTCGACATAGGGGAGAAAAGATTCGACGTAGGGGAGAAAAGATTTGACGTAGGGGAGAAAAGATTCGACGTAGGGGAGAAAAGATTCGACGTAGGGGAGAAAAGATAAATAAAAATAATGATGGTGATGAATGTTATTGGCTGATTGTAACCAAAGAGGAGGAGCAGTAAAATAGCTAGAACTAAGTACACACGTACTTTGGTTTATGGTGTCTGTTGAAAGTTCTAAGAAAATTCGACGGAGCAGGTAAACTATACGGTGTCGTACAGTTTAGCTGCTCCGTCGAATCTTCTTTGAACATTCGACAGACACCATAAGCCTTCAATGACAGATTCGACCCCTAATTTGGATTTTCGGACGAATGCAATTTTTAACGAAAAACTAAATAAATAAAAACAAATTTCGGGAGTAACTAAATAAATGTATTTTTCGGACGAAAACGAAATTCCGAAACGAAATATTTCAGTGTGCACATGTCTAGTTATAAAGCAGAGCTCAGTGAGTGAACATAGAACAACCCACATAATACCAGAACTGTAGTGTGCCAGTAGGGATTCTAAATCAAATCTGAGGAGAAAACCCCAAATGAATCATCTAAAAAAGTCTTCTTACCAAGTGAGAGCATAGAGCAATGTTTCTAAACTGGGGTCCCATTTGGGTTTGCCCAGAGTGCTGCAATCAAGAGACTCAGTTTGCCCACTAACATTATAATGCGTTGGGTCAAACACCAGCACCATAACAACCATTGAAGCTCTGGGGCCAGGAGGACACACGGTGCCATTCATTTCTATGGTGTTGGTGGCTGGCTCCCCTGCACCATGGCAATGCGTGACACTGATCCAGGCAGAAGGCAAGGAAGAGAGGAGGAAAGGGCACCCACATCCATAGCAGCTCTGCCTTCCACCGTTGGCAGTCCTGCTGGAACTCTTAGGTAGGGCTTTGATAGAGGGACTCTGTGATGGAGGAATCTGATGTGATAAGGCTACTCTGATAAGATGTGGGAACTCTGACAGGAAGGGGGGCTTCCAAAGTGATTGGGGAACTACATTGTGATGATGGGCTTCTGTTGCAATGGGGTGATTCTGATGTGAGGCTGGACCTCTGGTTTGACATGATGGGAGGACTTTGACATGAAGTAGGGACTCCAATGTGATGGGGGACCTCTAATGTGAAGGGGAAGTCTCTGATGTGATAATTTCATCAAGGCAGATGTGTATTATTCCAGGTTCAGGTTTCCCATTGATAAGTAGCATTTATATTTTTTACATTTTGGACTGGGGTGTCTCGCCATTTGGCATACTTGTAAATGGTGCTGCAACTGAAAAAAGGTTGAGAAATGGTTGCATTTAAGGCTTTCTGGGTGCTGAGTCTTTTTTAAAGCCTGAAGGCTATACAGACAAATGAGTCTGGGTGACACCAGGAAATTCATAATTATCAATGTAGAGGGTTGAATTTGGGTTTTTAAAGCTGTGCTGAGGAAATACTGATATGCATAAGCCTGAAGACTAGAATGACAAGAAAGATGTTGGAGACCAAGTCACCTAAAATGCTGTGCCATGATTCTGATGTTAAGGAAGGGGCACTAGGCAGCTAAATGATACAGTATGCAAGGTCTGGAAAGTACCAGTGGCAGAGCCCCATGGGGAAAGCTTAACAGTCACGCAACCCCACCATTACCAATTCGGTATGTTGCTATATTAGGGCTTTCGGAAAGCAGCACCCTGGAAATAGCCATATATTAAAGCCCAAAGACTGGGTCATTCCATAGGTTGTGCCATGGCTCAGGACATGCAGATAACCTTCTGGGGCTAACAGAAACAGAACACATTGTCTGGAAGTGCCACTGGTAGAGCACTAACTGGCCATATGAGTCCCCAGAGACTGTGCCAGACTATAAATGGTACCATGATTGTGAGCCTAGAGAATTATCTGTGGCTAACTAATACAGAACCCAAAACGTTCAGGAAGCCCCACTGGAAGAACCTAGAGCAGAAAGTAACACTCCAGACAGGCCCCACTATCTTCGGTCTAGTGGGGTCCCGGTATGGCCATTAAGGCAGCACCATGAATTAGCAAATCCAGATGGCTACTATGAAAATATTATCTCAAACAGCATATATGAGGTCTTTATTAAAGAAGAAAAAAACCCTGATAGAATGAATAACTTGACTGAAGAGAACAAAACTTGCAGAAAAAAAATTCAAAGTAGAGTTTTCCACAGCAGAGCTGAGAAAAAGGCATCCAACCTCCTAGGACACAAGCTAAAAACTGAGGCATGACGGTATACACAGCCTCAGACCCTCCAGACATTTGTGTTATCTGATTGGTTTGCCATGTAAATAAGCTAATTCATGTATTACATTTCATGCTTGCATTATGTGTCGCAATGGTCAGCTATCTAGCTGAACATTTATTAAAATTATCACGTTGTACTAAGATGAACTGATACTTATATACTCCCTTTCTCTTTGTAGAAACCTTATACCCATTTTTTGAATCGATAACATAAAACCTCTGAAGAAGGACTTTGCAGTCCGTAACATGAGTTATTCACAGTGCATTGATCGCCGTCAGTCCTTTGCACAGGATGGGTGTCTTTTCTACACAACTGTCTCAATTAGCGTATTATATATGGTTTTATATATTATATGTATTGTTTGTACATGTATACTTTTTGATATGATGTAATAAAAATAATATATTTTTATACTACGGACTTTATCTGGCTATTAATGACCCTTAGATGCTTTTTCACCGTACCTCTGGTACCAGGTGTGTTCTTTCTATGTTGTTGTTCTGAAGCAGGACCGTAATGCTGAATACCCCTGCAAGGGAATCTGATGTTTATTTTTGAACTTTGTTTCTTTTAAACAATAATGGGCTGCCATGCCCTTGAAAATGCAGTCGGGACTGACACGATTTCTTCAACTCGGATGCACCATTAGAGATTAATCACCCTGGATCATTACAATATATATACAGTATCTCACAAAAGTGAGTACACCCCTCACATTTTTTAAATATTCTATTATGTCTTACTCATACGTCTATTTCCCAAAGATAACCTCTGGATATGACGCTGAGCATGTGCACTCAATGTCTTTGGTGGACCATGGTGAGACCTGTTCTGAGAGGAGCCTGTCCTTTTAAACCACTGTATGGTCTTGGCCACCGTGCTGCAGCTCAGTTTCAGGGTCTTGGCAATCTTCTTATAGCCTAGGCCATCTTTATGTAGGGCAACAATTCTTTTTTTTCCAGATCCTCAGAGAGTTCTTTGCCATGAGGTGCCATGTTGAACTTCCAGTGACCAGTATGAGAGAGTGAGAGCGATAACACCAAATTTAACACACCTGCTCCCCATTCACACCTGAGACCTTGTAACACTAACGAGTCACATGACACCGGGGAGGGAAAATGGCTCATTGGGCCCAATTTGGACATTTTCACTTAGGGGTGTACTCACTTTTGTTGCCAGCGGTTTAGACATTAATGGCTGTGTGTTGAGTTATTTTGAGGGGACAGCAAATTTACACTGTTATACAAGCTGTACACTCACTACTTTACATTGTAGACAAGTGTCATTTCTTCAGTGCTGTCACATGAAAAGGTACACTAAAATACTTACAAAAATGTGAGGGGTGTAATCACTTTTGTGAGATACTATATGAAGAGCACACCCCCCGTAGAAGCTGCTGGGTAGTTCATTCCTTCCTGAAGTGTGTTCCCGTTACCCCCTTTCCCTCACAGATTGACACGGCAGACAGTCCATAAACATTTAAACTTTAAACTTTATTTCGCTTCCGATATGCGTTGCGGTATTGCATTAAAGAGCCACTCTGAATAACTCCCAAAGATTTATGCAATGAGAACACAACACTCAATCCAGAACATGTAAAGCCTCTGTGAATAACTTACATCTTGCACTGGTTCCAAATGTGTAATGCAGCTTTCCTTCCTCCTGTTAGTTACTATTTCCTGACTGTACAGCATTTCCAAGCTAAGCTCTAAGGACGATACTCTGAATAAAGTCCAAAGAGATGACTGATTGGATTCCTCCAGGGTGTTAGTTCTTTAAGGCCCACTTCTGTACCTTTTCCTCCTGGACCCGCACTCTAACCCCTTTAAAGTCTCTTAGAAGCGCTGTTCCCCTGGGTTACACTCACGTGTGCTCCCGAGCGACCGTCCATGCTTGCCACAGAGGATCCTCTCCCAGTCCTTGTATCTGTCAGTAGTAGCAACCTTCTCATGAAATCTCCTCCGGAAATCTCCTCTCCACATGGCATACCCCCCTCCCCCGAAGGGGAGAGCACCCAAGCTGCACAAGCCTCTACATCCTTCTTCTCTGGATCTCCAAACTCCAACTCCCCCGGAACATGTGACCTTGTCTTTTATAGAAGTCCCGCCTCCACCCAAGCAAAACAATGATTGGTTCAGAGGAGTCTCCAAAAGACTACCTGCCACTTTATTCCTTTATTCCTCCCACTTTCCAGAACATTTCATAGAAAGGGGTGGAACATACACAGGCGGGAGTGTAGGTGGCCACACCTTCCTCTACTCTAACTAACCTCCCCTAACCAAATTAAACCCACCAGCTTACACCACAGGGTAAAACACTGGCAATTTGGCCTAGCTTTAATCCCAATGCCGCGTACACACGGTCGGACTTTACGGCAGACTTTGCCCGGCTGACTTTTCGACTGACTTTACGACGGACTTTCTGAATGAACGGACTTGCCTACACACAATCCAACAAAGTCCGTCGAATTAGTACGTGATGACTTACGACCGGACTAAAACAAGGAAGTTCATAGCCAGTTCGACCGGACTCGATTTCGACAGATTGATTTAAAACATGTTTCACATCTAAGTCCGTCCAACTTTTGAGAAAACAAAGTCCGCTGGAGCCCACACACGATCGAATTGTCCGACGAAATCCCATCCGCCGGGCAAAGTCTGCCGTAAAGTCCGCTCGTGTGTACGCGGCATTACTGTCTAATCTAGCACACACCTAAGTAGGTGGGCGCTACATATATATATATACAGTATATATACTGTATATATATATATATATATATATATATATATATATATATATATACTCTGCATTCAGTGTAGCCTATATATTCAGTGCATTCGGTGGTGTACTGTTTCTAATACACTTCAGGCGGTGTACACAGTATATAATACAGTGTAGTGCGGTGTTAATAAAAAAAAAAGCATCGTGTCCAGAAGGCCACCAAGGAGATGCTCACAGGCCACTAAAACAGGGCAAGCAGCCTCTGCTGGCCGTGTTATTGAGCTACAACATGCAGGAGAGTTGGTGGAGTGGATAACAAAGCTGTCCTCATCCTCCTCATCCTCTGTCACCCAGGCTCAGAGTAGTTTGCCTTTCAACACAGCTGCCAAAGCGGCCTATTCCATGGCTCCTTGTCCACAGTCACTCCTTCCATAGCCCCACCATCATGCACGGAGGAGTCCCCAGAATTATTTGTCCACAGTGTTGGTTACATGCTGCTGGAGGATGCCCAGAGATTTAAAGGCTCCAATGTTGGTTCCCAGGTTGAGGAAGGGCATAACGTGAGCCTAGAGAGGGGGGTGCCACAGAAGGTCAAGAAACTGGCAGTCATGTTCCCCCAGCTGCAACATACTGCCAAGTTTGCTCCAGTGACGAGGGGGGAGGGGATGATGAGGTCACTGACTGGACTTGGGTGCCCGAGAGAAGAGAGGAGAAAAGTGAGGAGGAGGAGGTGGCAACTCCAACAAGGTAGGATGTCCTCCAGGGAGAAGCTTAAGGGCAGCCACCCTATTGCATAACACCGCAGAGCTCTGCAGGTGCAGGGCTCTGCTGACTGCCCGCTGACTTTTACAAGTTCCTTAGTGTGGGCCTTATTCGACACGTGTGCAGCAGATCGCACTGTTGCTGTTTGCAACCTATGTCTAAAGTGGTTTAAGCGTGGCCAGAACAGCAGCTGCTTGGGCACCACATGCTTGACCAGACATATGACGACCTGCCATGCAGTCCATTGGCAACAGTACTTGAAAGATCCACATCATAGAAAAATTCTGTCAGAGGAAGAGTGGTGGAGAAGGTGGCCGGCTGACCAATGCCTTTAAACAATTTTTCAGTCCTCAGCGCCAAGGTCTGAGCTTCAAGAAACCATCGCCACCATCTGTATTATATGGTGTAGGAATATCTAGGGGCAAGAGCAGGCTTGGAGACCTTTCCAAAAGAGCATCCAGTGGGTTACTGGGTCTTGAGGATGGACCACTGGCCGGAACTTGCTCAATATGCAATCGAGCTACTGGCCTGTCCTGCATCCAGAGTGCTTTCTGAATGCACATTCAGTGCTGCTGGAGGATTTGTAATGGATCAAAGAGTGCTCCTGTCCACAGACTCCATTGATAGGCTCACATTTATAAAAAGTAATCAGTCCTGGATCAGCAGCTATCAAGCACCTGATGCTGATGTAACTGATTGAATTTGCTATGGATGTGGGATCCCTTGAAGACTGCCCATGCTGCCTATCCTATTCCTCCTGGATTTTGATGATGCTAGCTTCCAACAATATTTTTGGTTTAGGGCACCACCACCACCCAAGGCCCAATTTTTCTGCCCCTGTTTAACAGAGGCATGTAATTACAATTTTTGATATAATATTTAACAACAGGGTCCGTTCCTGCACCCAACAAGAGTAACTGTGAGGGGTTACAGTGTTCTGGCACCACCAACACCTAAGGCCCAATTTTTTTAGTGCAATCCGTATAGTATATATACTGCAGTTCAGTGTATATAGTGCAGACAGTGTAGTATATATAATACAGTGCAGTGTATATATTACAGTGTACAATATATAATATAGGGGGTTATTTAGGAAAGGCAAATCCACTTTGCACTGCAAGTGCACTTTAAAGTGCACTGAAAGTGCACTTGGAGGTGCAGTCGCTCTAAATCTGAGGGGTAGATCTGAAATGAGTGGAAGCTCTGCTGATTTTATCATCCAATCATGTACAAGCTAAAATGCTGTTTTTTATCTTCCTTGCATGTCCCCCTCGGATCTACAGCGACTTTACTTCCAAGTGCACTTTCAGTGTACTTTCAAGTGCACTTGCAGTGCAAAATGGATTTTCATTTAGTAAATAACCCCCATAGTGTATTTAAGTGTATTGAAGTGGTTAAGGGGAACCCTATGACAGAATTAAGAAAAAAAATGGCATGCCCTCCCCCCCAGTCTATACCAGGCCCTTTGGGTCTGGTATAGATTTTAAGGGGAACTCCACGCCAAAATGTAAAAAACAAAAACGGCATGGGGTCCCCACCAAAATCCATACCAGGCCATACCATACCAGACTAAGGAGACCCCCCCAGGCACGATATTTGAAGGAATATTTTATTGTTATTGTTTCACTGTAAGCATTATTAAAATCACTGCTCCTGAAAAAACGGCCGTTTAAAAACTTTTTTTTGCATTGATCCATGTCCCCTGGGGCAGGACTCGGGTCCCCAAACACTTTATATGGCAATAACTTGCATATAATCCTTTGAAATGAACACTTTTGATTTTTCACGTTTGTGTCCCATAGACTTTAATGGTGTTCGCACAAATTTTTTGTCTGTTCGCATGTTCTGGTGCGAACCGAACTGGGGGGTGTTCAGCTCATCCCTACAATCATATAAAGGCTGAAAAAGGGATCTATGATATCCTGAATGCATTATTAATAAATTAAGTTAGCCAGTAAAGCGTTGCACTTAAAGTGGTTGTATACCCTTTTTTCTATATATTTTTACCTACAGGTATAAAGGCTATAATAAGGCTTACCTGTAGGTAAAACGAATATCTCCTAAACCTGTACGGTCACTTTGCATGCAGCCACTGACATCAGCGGCACATGAGCTGTGAGGGTCCGGCTGAAGGTCCGGAGACACTGCAGGGCCTTGCCGGAAAGAAGTCTCCCACGTGCATGTGTGAGTGACAACATCGCGGCTCTGGAGCCGCAAACTCGGAAGACGCGCCAAGGGGAAATGTCAGCTCCCTCGGCGGTGACCGGGATCAGCTGCCGGCGCCTCGTTCTAAGGTAAGTATTTCATAATGAGCTAGTATGCGGTGCATCGTTATGCCTTTTGCCTTACAGGTTTTAAAAAAAAATTGTGCGGGTATACAACCGCTTTAAAGCTGAACTCCAGGAATCCAGACACTTTGGAAATTTGTTAGCTTTCTAGGACTTAAGTCCAACAAGGTGCATGTCACCTCTCTTATCTCTTTAATTTACATCTAAGAGTGTTGTGGTGCTACAGGAGTACAACTATACAATACACTCCCAGGGCTTTAACAGGAGAGATGCTGTCTTGTAAACAACACCCCCCCCTATTCATAGAAGCCTTTTTTATTTAGTGAGTTAATTTAATACAAAGCTCTCTGTGATTGGACAGGAAGAGGGGAGGAGTGGACACAGCGGCTGCATGCGACTCTGCAGCTGCAGGAGCTAAGACCAGAAGGCTCCCCGGAGTTCGAGTACCAGAAGTATAGTCATAGCCCGGTGCTCAGTAAAAATGTCAATTGTAAATTAAAGAGATAAGTCCACGAGATGGCATGCGCCTCATTGGATTTAAAAATGTAAAAAACAGCAAGAAGCGCCAATCTAAGTGCAGTATCATGAAACTTTAATGAGATAATTATAAACGGACAAACAGCCAAATGGCTACTCACAAAGATGAAATAGGTTAAGGCAAGGACAAGTAATGGGTCCAGGGACGTCCTCCTCAGATGTGGGCAAAGTGCATGGTGCAGGTTCTCCTGGAAGCGCTGTCCACGTTAGGATGCGCTTCCAGGAGAACCTGCACCATGCTTCTTGCTGTTTTTTACATTGTTTTTTCAGAGTTGCCTGCTTCCACTCTCAAGTGAGCTGCCGCTGGTGCTTTTTGTCAGATCTTTAATTTCAGTGACTTTTTTTATATATATATATATACATACAATTTTTCTATATATATATAATTTTATTGACTATCACACCCTGGATGTTTTTTCACATTTACTTTGGACTCTTTATATGCATGTTTGTATGTTCTAGCGCCATTTATCCTTTTTTGTATACCATTTTTTTGCCTCATTGGATTTAACTTATAGGATGCCAGCACATCTTACAAACTGGCTGAATTCCTGGAATTCAGCACTAAACTCCAAACTTGCATTTGTATAAAGCTTTCTATAGCATCCTGAAAGCTTTCATCTTGAATAACCTAAGTTAGCCAATAAAAGGTATCACTTAAACTTCAAACTTGCTGCATTATTCAAATGCTAACACAGTACTACTGCTATATTGGCAAAAAAAAAACTTGTAACTGATGTAGAATAAAAGAAGAAGCAGACACAACTTGCAATTTATTAATCAAATAAACCAAAACAAATACAAATAGCAAAGCCATCAATTATACTTCCAATTTAATATTTCTTTTAAAGTACTGGAAATAATGTTCTTGATCTCCTCGGTCCTCAGACAGTATATAAAAGGGTTGGCTAAATGTGGCAGATAGGATTGTAAGACAATGAGAAAGACCCCCAGGTCAGGACTGAGGACCAATTTTAGATAACTGGCTTGGTAGACAAAGACCCGTGGGACATAAAATAGGGCATTGACAAATAAGTGTGTAACACATGTATGAAACGCCTTTCTCCAGCCAGTCCAATGTTTCAATGAAAGGACAGAAAGCAAGATTGCGGCATAGGATAAAATGATGAGGGCTAGAGTCCCAAAAAGTACCACCAAGCCAACAGTGGAAAGAACTTCTCTAGTAGAGGTAACATTGGCGCAAGCCAAGCGCAATATGTTTGAGCTGCTGCAGTAGAAGCTTACGACCTTATTCGAACCACAGAATGGATATTTTGCAATTATTATTGTGTCTATTAAGATAGTAGCTGAGCAGAACCACATAAAACTGCAGACATATATGGTCAATTTGTAGGTAATTGTAGATGAATACCTTAGTGGATTGCAGATAGCAATGTACCGGTCAAACGCCATCATTGTGAGGATTAGAGAGTCCATTATAGCCAGCCAGTGGACCAGATGCATTTGCACAAAGCAGGCGAGGAAAGATATTTTTCCACCATCTAACCAATATTTAGCAATCATTTTAGGCAAGGTAGCCGTGTCGAAGAGAAAGGCAGAAAATGCTAAGTTAGCGATTAGAAGGTACATAGGCTTGTGCAGCTTCTTCTTTAGGATGATTACAATGAAAACAGCTCCATTGGTGCTAAACATTATGTTGTACATAATAAATAAAAGGAATGACATTAACATATAGAAATTCTGAGGGACTCCTGGGAAACCAGTAAGTTCAAATTCAAAATTAACAGTTTGGTTGTTCATAGAGCGGACAGGGCCTTTATCTGCAGGGGTTGAACAGCTGTCAGTGGAGAAGCTCTGTAGAGATAATAGAAGATAGAGAACAGAAGATAAACCATGAGTGAGTCAGCACTACAATATATGGTCAAAAGTAAATCAAACCCTCCTCCAAATGATGGCGTTCAGGTGTTTCAAGTACTAGTAATACTACATCATACAAAGTCATTGTAGAGAACAGAAGATAAACCACGAGTAGCTCTCCACTATATGGGCAAAACTATCTTGACTCCCTTCCAAATTATGGAGTTCAAGTGTTCCCTGTGAAGGGTACTGCTAATACTAAATCATACAGAGACATTTTAGACAGTTGTGCTCTTCCAACCTTGTGGTGTCAGTTTGGGGAAGACACTTTTCTTTTTCAGCATAAGCGTGCCCCTGTATACAAAGCCAGCTTCATAAAGACATGGTGTGACCAGTTTGGTGTGGTAGAACTTGAGTGTCCTACACAGAGCCCTGACCTCATCCTTACCAAACACCTATGGGATGAATTTGTAGTTGATTGGTAGCCAGGCCCTCTTAGCCAGCATAATTACCTGGACCCACAAATGGGCACAAATTCCCACAGACACTCTCCAAAGCTCATGGAAAGACTTCCCAGAAGAAGAGACAATGTTATAGTTACAAAGTGAAAAATGTCATGCTCCATATTTAAGGCCATTGTTTTGGAATGGGGTGTCCAGCAAGCTAATAAGGGTGTGATGACCAATTGTCTACCTTTGTGTAGTTTAAAAAAAATCTTTAAGATATCCTCTTAGATTCTGCAATAATGAAACATGACCGTACAGACTATAGGCACTTATACCTTGAAGCAGCAGAATCCGGTGCTGGCACCTTAGCACCAAAGCATTTCATAGCCATATATGGTTAAATCCCAGAGAGATAGTTATTCCAAACACAGGACATGTGTTTCCCCACAAATATGACACAGTGCTGAGTTCTTATGTATTGATAAGCTACCAGTAGATAACCATGAATCACTGTTTGATACAAGATATTTGCTACAACATTGATGTAACATATAATGGCTACACAAACATCTTATAGAAATTACCTTTCCATTCCAATCTGCAGAGATTGAAATTTTTAACACTGCCAAAACATTAGGATAGTGCTTATTTGTCTGCCTCCCTGCCTGCCTACTCTCTCTTGTAGTTTGAATCTGTGTCGAAACTACACACATATCTGTCTCTGTTTAAAGACTGTTTATTGAGCTAACAAGAACCTGTTATTAATTTGTTTGCATTGAAGAAAATGGAAAAATCTGTATTTATTTTGACTTTTGCTGGCCAATAAAGCCAACATTAAGTTTCCCCCTTGATCCTGAAAACTGGTGGAGAATGCAGGTAGTTTGAAGGGTGGAGGCCAATCCTATGTTGTTGGTTAAATTCACACCAGATTTAAAAACAACAGGAAAAGGAATTGAGGAGCTGATTAGGCAGCTGGAACTGGCCATATACAAGCACATGCCCACCATGATCATATGATAGTTGCACACCAGCAGGCCCTGGTGCAGGCAATCAGAGTCCAACAAGAAACTAACCATTTGCTGACTGAACAAATGGCAGCCCTACAGAACGCAGTGACCCAGTGAGATGGAAAACTCTAAGATGGCTCCGCTATGTTGACTGACCTGCGGAAGGCCCTGTAGCGTGCTCTATGAAAGATGACTGCTGCAGACAGCATTGAAGCCTATCTGGCCCTTTTTGTGTAGGATGCAATTAGAGAAGGGCTGCTTGAGACAGGCTGGGTAGATGAACTGGCCCCTTTTCTGATTGCAGATCCCAGAAGGCATTCTCCAGAATCAGAACTTGAATATAAGCTGTTGAAGGCTGAAATATTGGCCTGGCTGGGGCTGACTCTTACTATATGGGTAAGTCAGGTCCATGTCTGACACTTTGACAAGACTAAACCTGCACATTCACAGGTGTAAGCCTTAATGCACCTTCTCCAAGTCTGGCTTTTCCCTGAGATGCTAACCCCCGCTATGATTGTGGAGCAAGTCACTCTGAACTGTTTGATAGGCAATCTTCCCAAAGAACTATAACGTTAGGTGGCCCAGTCTGAACCCCTATCCCTGGATGAAACGGCTGTTGAATATTACAACTGTATAGAGGGCTTTTTTTGGAGCCCTTTATTGATAGAAAGCTGCTTTAGAGCAATGAGGTGGTAAGATGTGAGAGGACAACTGCAGTAGGTCCCCCTGATGTGTAATACTCCTGTGATTAGCACCTAAGCACCTAACCATTCTAAGAACTGGTAAGTTGATCAAAAACCCCAGGAGGTGCTTTGCTGGCCCTGCCACCAACTGGATCTTCTGGCAACCCAATGCCAAAAAGCTGGACAAGCTGATGGAATGTGACATGGGCGGTGTATGTGGCCTGTAAATCAGCATGAGGATTTGGTGCAGATTAATGGACAAGAGGTTGTCACGCTACTTGACTCTGGGAGTGTTGTTGGGCTGCCATGATCTGACAAGTTGCTGGAAAGCTGATTCCTGGTGAATAAGTGAGTGTCATCTGTCTGAGAGACTATCCCGTGGCCACTGTCATTCTGACTACCCCACTGGGAACTGTTGCACTAAAGGTTGGGGCGATGTTGGGTATCTAAAGTAGCTAATACCATAATGCAGCTCAAAAACAAAGTTGATGTATGTCAGGAGAAACCTGAACCTGCAGTGATTCTGCTGGACTGTCCCTGCTGCACTTAACTTCACCACTGTCCCTTCCTACCACTCAACTCTGGAAATGTTTTAAATCTTACAATCGATCAGCTCAGTAAAAACATATGTACATTAATATATACAATAAAATACATAAACTGACTTTTCATTGCCTCTCTAACCTTATATCACAGCATGGAACATGGTGAACGAGCTGAAGATTTCTTTCCTCTGATGTGGAACTCGGGGGAAACACTCGGTTCAAGGCAGACATGTGTTGTTCTAGAGAATGTTCTAGAGATCACAACACAAAACCAAAGGCACAAGAAGCTCCCTTGTGATCCAAACCGTTTACGCTAAAGTGTCTTTAGGCTTCCCATTGTGTGTTCTGCATTTTCTGCACCATTATATACAAGTACAAGGTGGCTATGGCCTCTGGAGATGGAGCCTAATGAGGTTACAAGGGAGGGGGGGGGGGACTGCTGATAACTTCATCATCCCAGCGGAGTATGAAAGTGTAAATTTTGATATCTCAACATTGTTATTATCAGCAGATGCCTTTAAAAGAGACTCTATTGTTAAATTAAAGAAAAAATTAAAATCTGAATGCATGAAATGCATTTATATATTGTGACAGTACGGTTCCCTATCATGGTGCTTGTTGTCTAGGGTTCTCAAATAGGCAGGTTGAGGGGCTCCAGGGTGCTTGTTTAATTTGGAGGGGACTGTGTTTTCAGTTTCCTCTGTGGTTGATAAAATCCAGTTGGGGACCTGGAGCCTGGAGATTTTATAGCGATCGGGGTGGCTGGTCTCCAATCCTGGGACCAGGTTTTGGGAACAGCCAGGAGACAGATTGTGCAGTAGGTCCTGGGCTAAGAGTAGAGTCAGGACCAGGGTTCTGGGCTCCACCCTCCTGAGGAGTCCTGGTGTGCTAGAGAGAAGCCTGCGTGTCTGCACGGTACAGTCTAATAGAGCAGATGGAGGGCCCAAGCCTGTGAGCTGGAGCAGCAAGGAAGCTGTAAAAGAGGGTGCCAGCAGAGGTACAGAGTGTCTATGGAACAGGGACACTGTTATAGGGTCAAGAGGACCGAGGTCAAGGCCTGAGCAGCAGTGCTGACCAGAGAGCCAGGTGGCTTGGTATTTTTCATTAGCATTATTGCTGTGTGAAGTTGAAACCCATGGGAATCCTGGATGGAATATTCGTATTGTTTAATAAAAGTGGGCCAACAAGCCCTTAAAACAGCAGAACTGGCATGGACTCTACTCACTGGTGAGCTCCACACTTTAACTAAATAACCCCCAAACATCACAATATACCTGAGTAGGGATGACTGAACCACCCTGAGTTCAATTTGCGGCAGTTCATCTAACTCAACAAAAATTCCAAACTTTAATCCAAACCCCAGTGAAGTCAATAGAGGACGAGTCTTAAAAAAACAATTTTGCCCATTTTCGAGGCTAACAGACAAGGATTTGTCAAACAAAGGCAATGGGTAGATGGGCACTGCCTTAGGGAACATGTACCAATGCAAAATCAATGGAGATTTCAAGGGGGACGTGGGGGTAAGCACATGGCTATAGGGATTTCAGAAACAGAGGCTTTCCGCAATTTACCTTTATTACCAAACAACTATTTTAATCTTACCCGATGACCTGCTGACAACTTTTTTTTTTGGAGTTAAATGACTATAGTAGATATTCATTTTAAATAACAATTACAAAATAGTTATAAAACATATTATACGATAAAAGCAGAATCAACCAAATAAAACTGACCTCCTTATAGGTCTAGGGCCTTTGATGACCTGCCACAAACATTAATGTCAGGGCCCCCAGTGAACAAAACCTGTGGATAATTTACTACCCCGGATACACCCTAACAATCACTACTGTATTACCAGCTTATCCTATTATAGGAAGAGACAACCATATCTGAGATGGGCTCAACATACCATTCTCCAAAATTTACCAACAAGAAAGACCTTCTAAGACATTGAGAGCCCCAACTAGCTGCCATGACATTTGCAATAAACAGAAAAGTGAGCATCTGTCATTAGTGATGACTCTTGGAACAATATATGGGGGTGGGGAGCATATAAGATACAGGGGGGGCACTAATTATTTTCACCACTAAATCATACCAATGAAAATAACTAATGTAGCACCCTGGTGTTTAGGCAGGGTTGCTAATAAATTTATTTTATCAGATATTAATCATCCTGGCTGATTGTTAGAAGATCCACTGATTCCTCTCTAACTCTGGATTGCTGTACCTTTTCTCTTTTGTCACTAGGTGGCGCTTGCTGGTGGCATTAGATTGACAAGGGTGTAGCAAGGTCAGACTATGGATGGATGGGGTGTCTCAGCCAATTGGCAGGGGTTTCATTGGTCCCTTGGCCAATTTAGAGCCTATTCATTTGGATGGAGTCAGGTGATCGGGGTTCTGTGCCACCTGGACGGCTGTCTGGGTGGACGTGTGTTATGTCGCCCCAGGCTGCTAGGCTTCCTGAAGCTTATCCAGGAGCAAGAGAAGCAGTGTAGGGTTGTAGCTGCAGGATTGGAGCCCAAATCAGTTGTGAAGGTACAGCTGGACAGGGAACCAGTTGTGATCGGAGGTAGAGGGGAAGCTGTCGCCACTAAGGGACCATCCACCCTGTTACCGGAGACTACAGTAAGTAAGCTGGAGCCAGTACCAGAGCAGTCTTCTTACCAGCCGGGAACGGTGAAGAAGGGGGAAAGCTTCAGCAGGTGCCAAGCCAGGGCCCAGCGGGACAGCAGGGGTGACGCTTGAGGAGCATTGTGTACCAAGCTAGGGACCCAGCAGGATAGCAGGGGTGATGCTTAAAGAGTATACAGTGTGCTAGCTGTGGAAGAGCTCTGGAGATTCAGTGGCGATTGGATCTGGAGGTCTAGTGAGAGACTGGAAGCTCAGTGAGTAAAACTCTACAGTGAGAGACTGTAGTGTAAGAGAAGAACTATTCTGTGTTGCCAATAGTTAAATACAACTACCGTTAGTGACTGTTACAAGATTTGTTGCCATAGGAAACAGCAGTCCTACCTATACATAAGTGGTATCTGGCTGGAGGCCTTCCCCTGTATAGTTGTCTATCTATAGAAGTCTCGGAGTCTGCCAATTATCATTGCATCTACTTAAGGGTGTCCTGGCCCTAACTCTCTCTCCCACAGTTTCGTTAGGAGACAATAAATCTCTTTTGCATTCAAAAAGTGTCTGGCGCCCATCACTCCATCTTGCATCACACCCACCATGCCTTGTAACCCACTCTACAAAGACGGATGTCAGGGAGAGACAGACATAGTGCATCGTTAATGTGATTGCTAGCCATGCCGCACTGATTCTTTCCTGTCTTGCTCAAAACTAGTTTTCCCTGTTGTTCAGGCCCCCACAGGAGGACCTGTCCTACCCCCTTATTGGCGGCCCTGGTGGGGGGCACAAGGGGTGACAAGGAATAACTTGGGGGGGGGCGATTGTAGCAACCAGGCCCCCCTGTAGCAACACCACTGTCTGTCATAAAGTGATACAGTGGTGTGACAACATTGTTCATCAGATGTCAAGAGAAATGAAGAACAGCGTTTCAGAGGGAAAAAATTAAAGTGACTGTAAAAAAAGATGTTATACTTACAGTACCTGCTCTGTGCATAGGTTTTTTTACAGAGTGGCCCCAAACCTCCTCCTCTGGGGTCCCCCACCGATGCTCCCTGATTCTCTCCTCCTTCCTCCCCAGTGCCCCCATAGCAAGCCTCCTGCTATGGGGGCACTCGTGTGGGCTCGATCCCGAGCTGACTGTGTGCATCTATTGACACACACAGAGTGGCTCGGCCTTGCCTCCGCTCCTTCCACACAGGATTTGATTGACAGCAGGAGAAGCTAATGGCTTCCACTGCTGTCTATGAGTCCAGTGAGGAGAAAGAGAGAGAGCAGCACTGCTGCTCTGATGCACAGCGCTGGATCAAGGTCAGGCTCAGGTAAGTATTTAGGGGGGCTGAGGGGGAGCTCACCATGGCAGAGACTGCTTTTAAGTGGCCTTTACAACCACTTTAAATGATTAAGGAAGGATGGATCAGGAAAGATTCATCTGACGCTGGGAAAAGACCCAACTAATATTGGCCTTTCACCTAGTTTCACTTTAACTTTAGGGCTATTCTTGACTAAGGGATTACAGTCCTTTTAACCTTACCAAATTACCAGATAGCAAAATTTTCTTTTGGAATCGAATGGCCATAGCAGCCATTTTTTAAAATAAAAAACAAACACAAAATAGTTACAGAAACATAGTATACATATTAACAGCAGAGCAACAATATGTAATTGACCTTCTTACAATTCAAAGTTTTTTGAAGGCCAATTTTTTGATCACAATATGTAATTGACCATCTTACAATTCAAAATTTTTTGAAGGCCAATTTTTTGATCACACAGAGAAAGTGGCAACCCTACATATTACCCTCACTTCTGCCCTCTCAATATCACTGCACTTATCTTCTCTTGCTCCTTCTGAGCACACGTGATGCTACCACTTCCCCAAGCATTTGCCCTTATATAAATTCCACTCCCACCTCAACTTTTTCACCCTGAGTTGAGCAACATATTTTCGCAGCTCTGATTGTTGAATAGATTGTTAGATTGTTCCTTCTAGAAAGGTCCTCAATGTCAGCAATTTTGGCTTTAACTGCCTCCATCTCCTCTTCTTTAGTGTCATGAGCATCAATGAGACTATTAATTGTGGAGGCATATTCCTCCATCTTTGTTTCTACACGATCCACCCTTGCAGACACTTACTGTATTTCTTTCCCAACTTATGTACACAGGCCATCATGTCATTATGAAGTGAACTTCTAAGGGACACCAACATGTCTTTGAGAGTGGTATCTAGTACCAGCTGGTTGCTAGTGGTAAAGTGATCTATGGAGTCAAGACGTTCCCTGGTATCATCCCCTGAGTCTAGGCCCACGCTCACCTCACAAGCAGGTACTATGCCACCCAGCCTGAATCTTGCCTTCTCTGGGCTCCGAGATGCAGATGTGGATAGAGGGGAGTGTTGGCTGCTTGGTGGTTTATTCCTTTTTGAGGGATTACCCTTCCTTTGAGTTTGCTGGTGAGTACTAGCCGCAGATGGTACAGGAGAGCCTGCACCATCTTGTTTCAGTCCCTGTGTGGAGTAAGCTGTAAGCTTCTGTGGCCTCCGGTGCTCTTTTCTTTTGTTGGTCATGCTGGGCAGCATCCGCGGGGTACAATTGCCAATTTGGGGTGTCAAGATCGCTGTTATGTGGGCTGCTGTGTGCCGCTGTGTCCCTGGTGAGTCTGGAGCTTCGTTGTCATGTGGCAATCATGGTCCTCAGCAAGCTCTGCCCCCTCCACAACCCCTCTTTTGATTGGCTCCATGCTGAGGTTCTCTCCTGGTCGCCACAATGCAGTAAGACATGCTTACAGAAGATAGCCAAGGTCCTGTGCACCTCTTCACTCTCCTCCCTGTCGGAGGAGTACCGCGATTTTAACAATGTCTTTGACAAAGTTCAAGCCAGTAGTTTGCCTCCACACCGGTCGTATGATGGTGTAATGGACCTTTAACCTGGTGCCATACCCCCTCATGGCCGGGTTTACCCTTTGTTGGTATTGAAGGATAAGGCCATGGAGGAGTATTTTGCAGAGGCACTTTCTTGAAATTTCATCCGCAAATCCTCCTCTCCTGCTGGTGCTTGTTTCTTCTTTGTGAAGAAGAAGAGTGGTGAACTGAGACCTTGTATTGATTATAGGGGTCTCAATCATCTCACAATTAAGAATGCTTATCCGATTCCGTTGATTACAGAGTTATTTGACCGCCTCAAGGGAGCAACGGTTTTCATGAAACTTGATTTGAGAGGGGCATACAATCTTACGAGGATTAAGGAGGGTGATAAGTGAAAAACTGCATTTGATACCAGAACAGGCCATTATGAGTACCTCGTAATGCCATTTGGCCTTTAGAACGCTTTTTAAGGAATTTATTAACGATGTTCTCCGAGATTTGATGCAGTTAGGTGTGGTGGTTTATCTTGACGATATCCTCATATTTTCCAAGTCCCTGGAGAGCCACCACACAGATGTCTGTCGTGTGCTTCAGAAACCAAGAGAGAACCATCTCTATTGTAAATTGGAGAAGTGCGAATTCCATCGTGAACAGGTTAAATTCCTGGGTTATGTCATTTCCACTGCTGCTTTTTCGATGGACCCAGATAAACTCTCAGCAGTCCTACAGTGGCTCCAACCCATGGGCTTACATTCTCTGCAGCTTTTTCTTGGCTTTGCCAACTTTATTCGTAACTTCTCGTCTCTGGTCAAGCCCCTGACTGATGTGACCAGAAAGGGCGGTAACCCACAGAGTTGGTCTCTGGAGTCAATTAGGGGCTTTGAGAGTCTCAAGGCTGCCTTTGTTTCTGCTCCTGTGTTGGCACATCCTGATCCTATGATACCTTTTATCCTTGAGGTTGATGCTTCTGAGACTGGAGTTGGCGCCCTTCTGTCTCAATGTCCTACCTCTGAGAGCACTATGCATCCTTGTGGCTACTTTTCCAAGAAATTGTCACCTGCAGAGTGCAATTACAAGATTGGGGACAGAGAGCTGTTTTTAGCCCTGAAAGAATGGAGACATCCTCTGTCACCCAGGTTCAGAGTAGTTTGCCTTCCAATGCAGCTGCCAAAGCAGCCTATTCCACCGGCTCCTTGTCCACAGTCACTCCTTTCCTAGCCCCAACATCATGCATGGAGGAGTCCCCAGAATTATTTGACCACAGTGTCGGGTACATACTGGAGGATGCGCAGTGATTTGAGGGCTCCAATGTTGGTTCCCAGGTTGAGGAATGGAGTAACGTGAGCCTAGAGAGAGGGGGTCCCCAAGAAGGACAAGAAACTGGCAGTCATATTCCCCCAGCTGCAGCATACTGCCAAGTTCGTTCCAGTGATGAGGAGGGAGGGGATAATGAGGTCACTGACTGTACTTGGGTGCCTAAGAGAAGAGAGGAAGAGGAGGAGGCACAACTCCAACGAGGCAGGATGTCCTCTAGGGGGCAGCTTAAGGGCATCCACCCTATTGCATCACACCGCAGAGCTCCGCAGGTGCAGGGCGCTGCTGACTCCCCACTGACTTTTAAAAGTTCCTTGGCGTGGGCCTTTTTCGACACGTGTGCAGCAGATCGCACTGTTGCTGTTTGCAGCCTACGTCTGAAGTGGATCAAGCGTGGCCAGAACAGCAGCTGCTTGGGCACCACATGCTTGAACAGACATGTGACGACCTGCCATGCTGTCCGTCGGCCACACCACTTGAAAGACCCACATCAAAGAAAAAGGTGGATTTTCTCCTTGCTCCTCATCTGTGATCTCCAACCCTACTATACTTACAGTCCTCTCAAAAACCTGCACTGAGAGGAATGAAGGTATAGCAATAGGTGTCCAAAGTACTTGCAGCCAATCTGCTAGCAGTACACTACCATCTGATTTTAGCAGGCAAATTTCCCTAACCCAATTGCTGAACCGTAAAAAGAAATTTGGTCCCAGCCATCCACATGCTCAGCGTCTAAATGCTAGCTTGGCCAAATTGCTAGCACTGCAACTGCTGCCTTTTCAGCTGGTAGACTCAGCCCCCTTTTGTGAATTTGTGGAATATGCTGTACCTCAGTGGCAGGTTCCAAAACGCCATTTCTTTTCACAGAAGGCAATTCCGGCTCTCTACCGGCATGTGGAAAGCAATATTTTTTCCTCGTTGGACAGGGCGGTCAGCAGTAAGGTTCATATTACCACTGACTCATGGTCCGGCAGGCATGGGCAGGGATGTTACCTTTCCTTCACGGTGCACTGGGTAACTCTGCTGGCTAGAGTGCAGCAGGGAAGGATGCAGGACAGGGTTCAGTATTGTTGGCGCTTGTTCCACCACCATGCCTCCAAAATGCTAGTGGTGATTCTGCCACAGCTCTCTCCTCCACCCCCCTCTTCTTCTTCCTCTATGGCCTCTTCTGCAGATTTGTCCTTTGAACCAGCGGTGCTCCGTAAGCGTTCAAGGGGCTACGCAAGCAGCCAAGCTTAAAGATGCCAGGCGGTGCTTAAGTTGATCTACCTAGGTTGATGCCATGCCAGCTTCAGCCAGGAATGGTTGTATGCAACAATGGCACCAACCTTCTCTCTGCCCTCCAACAGGGACACTTGACTCATGTTCCATGTTTGGCACACGTCCTGAATTTGGTGGTGCAGCAGCTCTCAAGCAGGTACCCAGGCTTACAGGATCTCCTGAGGCAGCCAGAAAAGTCTTTGGTCATTTCCGCCGGTCATACAATGCCAGTGTTCGCTGGCTGACATTCAAAGGGAATGCAACCTGCCCACCAACCGCCACATTTGTGACATGCACACCAAGTGGTACTCAACGTTGGCAATGCTGCAGTAGCTGCACACACAGCAGAGGGCCATCAATGAGTACCTGTGCGAGTATGGCACCAGGACAGTGTCAGGGGAGCTTGGCTTCTTTTCGCCATGCCAGTGGCTACTGATCAAGGATGCATGCACATTTGAGGAGGCCATGAGGATGGTGAGCAGCGACAATGCATTCATCAGTGACACTGTCCCTCTAATCTTCCTGTTGGAGCACACGCTTTATGGAATCATGGATAGAGGATAACACTCAGCAGCAGTCTTCAAGGGATGGTTTTCAGTCCCCGGAAACCCAAGGGGTTGTAAGTGGCTGAGAGGGGGTAGTTACGGATCATGTGATCCTTAGTGACCCAGAGGACTCAGAATCTAATGTCTCTGGAAACTTACGCTGCGTGGCCTCCCTGATTCTGCAAAGCCTGCGAAAGAACCTTAGGGTTCGTGGTATCAAGGAGAGGGATCATTACTGGCTGGCAATCCTTCTTGATCCACATTACAAGGGTAAGGTTGCAGAACTCATACTGCCTTAGCAGAGGGAGCAGAGGATGAAACATATTCAGGAGGCCTTGAAGAAAGGTTTGTGCAATGCATTTCCAGATCCTGGGAGGTTACAATTTCCTGGTGCTGGTCAACGTGTTGCTGAGGCTTTGTTCAGTCAGAGGAAGTGCGGTGGAGAAGGTGGCAGGCTGACTGATGCCTTTAAACAATTTTTCAGTCCTCAGCGCCAAGGTCTGATTGGTTCAAGCAACCATCGCCAGTGTCTGCATTACATGGTGCAAGAATATCTATGGGCAAGAACAGACTTGGAGACCTTTCCAACAAAGCATCCACTGTGTTACTGGGTCTTGAGGATGGACCACTGGCCAGAACTTGCTCAATATGCAATTGAGCTACTGGCCTGTCCTGCATCCAGCATGCTTTCTGAACGCACATTCAATGCTGCTGGAGGGTTTGTAATGGATCAAAGAGTGCGCCTGTCCACAGACTCAGTTGATAGGCTCACATTCATAAAAATGAATCAGTCTCAGTTCCTGTGCCCAACAAGAGTATCTAGGAAGGGTTACAGTATTTTGGCACCACCAAAACCAAAGGCCAAATTTTTCTGCCCCTGTTTAACAGGGGCATGTAATTACAATTTTTAATATAGTATTTCAATGCAGGGCCCGTTCCTGCGCCCAACAAGAGTAACTGTGAGGGCTTACAGTGTTGTGGCACCACCACCACCACCAAAGGCCCAATTTTTCTGCCCCTGTTTAACAGGGTCATGTAATTACAATTCTTAATTTAATATTTCACAACAGGGCCCGTTCCTGCGCCCAACAGGAGTGTTCTGGTACCACCAACATCTTAGGCCCTATTTTCTGCAGAGTATATAGGGCAGACCGTATAGTATATACACTGCTGTTCAGAGTATATAATGCCTGGGGGACCCCACGCCATTTTAAAAAAAAATTGGGTGCAGGGTTCCCTTTAATATCTTTAGATTTTGGGGGTGAAATCTATGCCTTTTTTTTGGTACTTTTGGTATTATCTATATTGCCGGGATCTGACAATACATTTGTCAGATCTGAAATTACATTTCTAAATTTTTTTCCTTTTAGAAATGTAATTTTGTTGTGGCACTGTTATAAACATGGGAAAGATGCGCTACTTTGCAGGCGTACTAAGGACACCCCCCCAGGCATGATATTTAAAGGAATATTTCCTTTTTTATTGTTTCACTTTAAGCATTAAAAAAATCACTGCTCCTGAAAAAACTGCAGTTTTTAAAACTTTTTTTGCATTGATACATGTCTCCTGGGGCAATTCCCGGGTCTCCAAACACTTTTTATGGCAATAACTTGCATATAAGACTTTAAAATGAGCACTTTTGATTTTTCACGTTCGTGTACCTTATGCCTCGTACACACTATCAGACTTTCCGACAACAAAACCATGGAATTTTGTCCAAAGGGTGTTGGTTTAAACTTGTCTTGCATACACACGGTCACACAAATGTTGGCCAACAATTACGAACGTAGTGACGTACTAGACATACTACGTGGTTTTTCAGCTCTTTAGCACCACACTTTGGGCTCCTTCTGCTAATTTTGTGTTAGTAGAAATTTGATGAGTGTTGATTCGTGCTTTTCAGTTTGTTTCTGAACGGCCGTTCATCAACCAGACATGTTGCGGAATCGGAGGAGATAATGTGTTATTTATTATTGGCCTTGGAGTTATTGCATTGACATTATTTTTTTTGGTTGAATAATGATTTGATTTGGTATATTTTCTATATTTTTAGATGCATAGAATGCACTTTTTGGCTAAGTTCTATTGGCAGATAGCATGTCTATTTTTTTTTTTTTAATGCACAATAAAAAAATTGTGGAGAATAATACTTGACTATGTGTTTTATTTCAAATGACAGTTTGGGAGTAGGCAGTTATGCCGCGTACACACGATCGAACTTTACGGCATACTTGGTCCGGCGTACTGGATTTCGTCGGACAATTCGATCGTGTGTGGGCTCCAGCGGACTTTGTTTTCTCAAAAGTTTGATGGACTTAGATTTGAAACATGTTTCAAATCTGTCCGATGGACTCGAGTCCGGTCGAAAAGTCCGCTCGTCTGTATGCTAGTCCGACGGACAAAAAACGACGCTAGGGCAGCTATTGGCTACTGGCTATGAACTTCCTTGTTTTAGTCCGGTCGTACTTCATCACGTACGAATCCGTCTGACTTTGGTTGATTGTGTGTAGGCAAGTCCGTTCATTCGGAATGTCTGTCGTAAAGTCCGTCGAAAAGTACACCGGACAAAGTCTGCCGTAAAGTCCGATCGTGTGTACGCGGCATTACATTTTAAAAAATACAATGTAAAATTGACAAGGGACACCAACATAGTTGTACCTTTGTTCTTAAAAACTACTAATAATGGTGTTGTGGTAACTTGCCCAAAAAAAAAAAAAAAACATAATAATATTATTCTTGATATCACTAGAAAAAAAAAGCCTTTGAAAATTTGTTTGCAAAAACTCCATCAGTATCACCAGCAAAGCAGCTTCATTATATCCCATTAACTGCTTCCCGCCCGCCAAATGACATCCTCAGCTTTGAGTGGGGATATCTGAATGGTGACTGTAGCTACAGGCATCATTCAGATACCATCTTTTAGAGCCGGCGATTCTGTGCACTATAAGAATGATCATAGCAGCTGTTCCACCGCTTGATCATTCTTACAGGAGGCGAGAGGGGACAACCCCCCTCCCACCACCCTCCGGTGCTTCTACCGACTCACCACTACGATCGGTGAGTCGGACACGATCGGTGAGTCGGTCCGCCGGCCCCGGAAGTTCATCATAGAGATTTCCGATGGACCAGATGGTCGCCGGAGTCTCTATGATCGTCAGAGGCCGGGCGCGATGTTATGACGTCACGCCCTGCCTCTGCATTCAAACGAATGGTGCTGATTCAGCTGGGAAGCCAGGATCGTTTTTGGGGTTTTTATTTTTTTTATTTCCAGCCTAGAGGTGAGATGTGGGGTCTTATTGACCCCATATCTCACTGTAAAGATGACCTGTCATGCCATATTCCTATTACAAGGGGTGTTTACAGTACATTCCTTATAATAGGAATAAAAGTGATCAAAAAAATTTGGGGGGGGAAAAAAATTGTCAAGCTAAAATAAATAAAGTAAAATTAACAATAAAAAAAAAAAAATTTAAAGCGCCCCTATCCCCGTGAGCTCGCACGCAGAAGCAAACGCATACATAAGTCCCACCCACATATGAAAACGGTGTTCAAACCACATATGTGAGGTATCGCCGCGAACGTTAGAGCGAGAGCAATAATTTTGGTCCTAGACCTCCTCTGTAACTCAAAACCTGTAACCAGTAAAAAATTTTAAAGCGTCGCCTATGGGGATTTTTAAGTAGCGAAGTTTGGCGCCATTCCACGAGCGTGTGCAATTTTGAAGTGTCACATGTTAGGTATCTATTTACTCGATGTAACTTCATCTTTCACATTAAACAAAAACATTGGGCTAACCTTACTGTTTTTTTTTTTTTTTTAAAGCACAAAACTTTTTTTTTCCAAAAAAAACGCATTTGAAAAGTTGCAATGTCCGCCATTGTATTCTCTAGGGTCTTTGCTAAAAAAACATATATAATGTTTGGGGGTTCTATGTAATTTTCTAGCACAAAAAATGATGATTTTTACATGTAGGAGAGAAATGTCAGAACTGGCCTGGTAGGCAAGTGATTTTAAAGAAGAAGAGAATTTGCACTGCATTTCGAGATTTCATAATTTGCCACGTCACAAATGTTAATTCTCCATTACAAATGCTAGTTAACAAGACAGACTGCTTCTGCTTCTGAGCATGCGTGTTTGTACTTTGGACTTTTGTCCGACGGACGTGTGTACACACGATCGGAAAGTCAGACAACACACATTTGTTGGCGGAAAATTTGAGAGCATCCTAGCCAACATTTGTTGGTGGAAAGTCCAACAACAAATGTCCGATGGAGCATACACACGGTCGGACTTAGCGCCAACAAGCTCACATCCAACATTTTCCATTGGAAAACCCGATCTTGCGTACGCGGCATTAGACTTTAAAGGTGTTTGCGTGTTCGAACTAATTTTTTGCCTGTTCTGTTCATGTTCCATACTCAAAAAACCCTCACTGGACCCTTTCAAAAAAACACTTCACTCCCATATCATAGGCATATATCAAAGTTGGCTATTTTTACTGGAAGACCAACTTTCTCATCCCCAGGGTCATTTTATTTTTTTTTTCATTAAGGGCCTTAAATTTGCCTTGGCAACATTTTATGCCCCAAAAGCACAATAGCTCTTTTTTATAGACCAGACTCTCAAAAAAAACAAACAAAAAAACATGTTTTCAGCATTTTCAGGTAGATTCTAATATAGGTCCACGTCTGGAGACCCCCACAGGTAAATCTCTGTTTTTGTACACAGCTTTGAAGCACTTTTGCAAGACAAGGTGAGGTGATTGATGGACGTTATATTTCACCTCTCATGCATTCATTTGCAAAGATCTAAGGTGGAATCTGTTCCGGGTTTTATCAGCCACCTTGGCAGGGTTGGTTCCAGACCAGATTTTGCAGTCCACTTGTGTCCACCAAAAGGTGGCATAAATAAAGCAGGGCCAGAGCAAAGAGTTGCTCTTGGCCTGGGACTCAGGAAGCCAAAAACCTGAGAGAGCTGTTTTTTGTGGGTGACTGGGAGAAGCCCATCACCTATGAGCTAGGAACCAGCATCTGTTTAGTTAGTGCCTGGATGGCAAGGATTTATTTTCTGTTTTTGTTTGTTTTATTCTTATGCAACCTTTTAAAATAAAACTGGCTACAAGTCAGATTTTAAGAAAACCTGCCGTTTGGACTGCCTTCCCCCTTGGGTTAACCCCTGACATATGGTGGAGGATGCGGGAATCTTCCTGAACAAGGGGAAAGATGGAGGACATATTTAACGCTCTGATGCATGCCACTGCAACCCAGCAGGAAACCATTGGCCAAGTCACAGAGGCCACTGCAGCCCAGAAGTAGGCGAATCCCCAGCAGCAGGAGGCAAATCGCCGGGCCATTGCAGCCCAGCAGGAAATCAACCACCAGTTTGAGGAGGCCTTGTTGGAGTTAAAGAAGGAGTCTGCAGGTCCTTTGCCGGTGGAACAGAAAATGGTGCGTGCCAGCTATTACCTTCAGAAGATGATACTTGCAGATGATATGGAAGCTTACCTAGCAACTTTTGAGAATCGATGTTTGAGAAAGATGGCAAAAAAGAGTAATGAGCAGGACCGCTAGCGCCCTTTTTGACAGGTGAACCCCAAAAGTCCTGTTATGACCTGGACCCAGATGCTGACCAGGATTATGACACTTAAGGCTGAGATGCTTGCACGCCTGAGTGTCACCATTGCAGTCCGGACTCAACGAGTGCATCGGTGGTCATACAGTACTGACAAGCCAACCTGCTCCCAAATTTTTAACTTGGTACATCTCACCAAGAAGTGGCTACAGTCAGAGACTTTGGCAGGCCCTAAAATTGTGGAGTGTGTGGTCATGGACCAGTATTTGCATGCGGTAGTGAGGAAGTGGGTCAGCTATGGGGACCCTAAGACTGCAAACTATCTGGTGGACCTGGTGGAGAGATATACTGCTGCTGAGGACTTATTGAACTCATCCATGCCCCACCCCAGTGCCACTCGGGGTGAGAAACCATCCGGAGGATCCGGCAAGGCTGTTCCGGGGTTCAGGGGGGTAGGGAAGAATTACAAGACTGTTGCTACAGAAAATGAGACTATGGGCTCAGGACCTGGAGACTGGCCAAATAGGTCAGGAAGGTCTCTGAGGCTGTTAGAATATTCATTATTAACAAATATTAACAAATGAATGAATGGATTCAGATCTTTTCAGAATAATTGAGTTGAATATATATATTTATATCTTTTAGTATGGAAAAGGTGAATTTATATACCCCAGCTATGCCCCTTCCTAACCAATGACACCACAAAGCTTCTAATCCACTCCCTGGTCATCTCCCGCCTCGACTACTGCAACTCCCTCCTCATTGGTTTACCTCTAAATAGGCTATCCCCACTTCAGTCCATCATGAACGCTGCTGCCAGGCTCATCCACCACACAAACCGCTCAGCGTCTGCCACACCCCTCTGCCAATCCCTCCATTGGCTGCCACTCAGTCACCAAATTAAATTCAAGATACTAACTATAACTTACAAAGCCATCCACAACCTGGCCCCCAGCTACATCTCTAACCTAGTCACAAAATACCAACCTAATCGTTGTCTTCGCTCCTCCCAAGACCTCCTGCTCTCAAACTCCCTTGTCACCTCATCCCATGCTCGCCTTCAGGACTTCTCCAGAGCCTCCCCCATCCTCTGGAATGCTCTACCCCAATCCGTCCGATTTTCTCCTACTTTATCCACTTTCAGACGATCCCTGAAAACTCATCTCTTCAGAGAAGCCTATCTGGCCCCCACCTAACAACTGTACATTTATCTTCTCAATCAGCACATCACCCATAGTTATTACCTCTTGTATCTCTTGACCTTCCCTCCTAGATTGTAAGCTCTAAGGAGCAGGGCCCTCTGATTCCTACTGTATCAGATTGTATTGTATTTGTACTGTCCACCCTCAAGTTGTAAAGCGCTACGTAAACTGTTGGCGCTATATAAATACTGTATAATAATAAATAATAATAATAATTTATATAGACTTTTATACTTGTGAAAATATACATGGTTATAAGCTTCATAGACATTCCTACGGAGAACTAAACATGTGTTTGTAATTAGGAATCTTGAGTTGGGTTCTCATCTTTCCCCATCAGATGAGAAGGAAGGTTTCACATTACTTAAGATGCTAAATTTTTAATGCTAGTTAAAAATATAAGTCCTTTATATTACAATATTTCTTGATTAGGATATTAATAAGAACACCCTTTTTGAAGCCAATTAGAGCCTCAGGCTTTAATCATGTGCTTAACCACTTCAGCCCCGGAAGGATTTACCCCCTTCATGACCAGAGCACTTTTTACAATTTGGCACTGCGCTGCTTTAACCGCCTCGCGCCCGCCGGCAGTCGAATGATGGCCAGGCGGCGCAGCTCTCGTCCTGGATGGGCGTCATATGACGTCCTCCCAGAACGACCGCACTCGTGCACCGCTACACCGATCTCTGTAAAGAGCCTCTGATGGAGGCTCTTTACCATGTGATCAGCCGTGTCCAATCATGGCTGATCACGATGTAAACAAGAAGAGCCGTTGATCGGCTTTTCCTCATTCGCGTCTGACAGACGCGAGTAGAGGAGAGCCGAACGGCTGCTCTCCTGACAGGGGGGTCTGTGCTGATTGTTTATCAGCACATCCCCCCCTCGTATGCCCGCCCATTACCACCATGATGCCGCCAGGACCACCAGGTTTGGCAGCACCCTGGACCATCAGGTATGCCACCCTAGACCACCAGGGAAATGCCAATCAGTGCCCAGGCAGCTGCCTATCAGTGCCCAGGAAGCTGCCAATCAGTGCCCATCCCAAATGCCTGCCAGTGCAAGTGCAATCAGTGATGCCTATCAATGCCATCTATCAGTGCCGCATATCAGTGCCCAGCAGTGCCGCCTATCGGGGCCCAGCAGTGCTGCCTCTCAGTGCCCAGCAGTGCCGCCTATCAGTGCCACCCATAAGTACCCATCAGTGCAGCCTTTCAGTGGCCATAAGTGTCGCCTATAAGTGCCCACCAGTGCCACCCATGAGTGCCCATCAGTGTCGCCTTTCAATGCCCATCAGTGCTGCATATCATTGCCACCTACCAGTGCCCATCAGTACTGCCTATCAGTGCCCATTGTCAGTGCCCATCAATGCCACCTCATTGATGCCACCTCATCGGTGCCACCTTATCAGTGCCTGTCAGTGCCGCCTTATCAGTGCCCATCAGTTAACTACTTCCATACAGGGCATTTTCACCCCCTTCCTGCCCAAGCCAATTTTCAGCTTTCAGCGTTGTCGCACTTTGAATAACAATTGCGCGGTCATACTACACTGTACCAATATGAAATTTTTATCATTTTTTTCCCCACTAATAGAGCTTTCTTTTGGTGGTATTTGATCACCCCTGCGTTTTTAATTTCTTGTGCTATAAACAAAACAAGAGTGACAAGTTTGAAAAAACACAATATTTTTTACTTTTTGCTATAATAAGTATCCAAATTTTTTTTTTTAAACAAATTTTTTCCTCATTTTAGGCCGATACGTATTCTTCTACATATTTTTGGTAAAAAATATCGCAATAAGCGTATATTTATTGGTTTGCGCAAAAGTTATAGCGTCTACAAAATAAGGGGATAGATTTATAGCATTTTTATTACTATTTTTTTTTTTACTAGTAATGGCGGCGATCTGAGATTTTTATGGTGACTGTGTCATTGCGGCGGACACATCGGACAATTTTGACACATTTTTGGGACCATTCACATTTATACAACGATCCGTGCTATAAAAATGCATTGATTACTGTATAAATGTGACTGGCAATGAAGGGGTTAACCAGGAGGGGGCGCTGTAGGGGTTAATGTGTTGCTAGGGAGTGATTCTAACTGTAGGAGGAGGGGATTCACAAGGGGAGGAGACCGATCGGTGTTCCTCTGTACAAGGAACACACCATCGGTCTCTTCCCATCTGACAGGACGTGGATCTGTGTGTTTACACACACAGATCCACGGTCCTGCTCGGTTACCGGGCAATCGCAGGTGCCCGGCGGACATCGCGGCCGCCAGGCACGCGCACCGGGACCCGAGCGATGCGGCGGGCGTGCCCGCGCGCCGGCGGCGGCGCACTCGCGCCCCCTGGGCTACCTGGAAGGCCGCGCCGTCATATGACGGCTGCCACCGTCCCGCCGTCATATGATGGCGAGCGAGCAGCAAGTGGTTAAAGAGAAAACGTACTTATTTACAAAATTTTTTTTTGTAAATGTAGATGCATGTAGATTAGGGGCCGGGCGCATGGATTAGAGGGGCAGCACCCCTGCGTCCTGCATGAGCGGCCGCCACTGATTGGGGCTCTGGCCCAGGTAATCTCTTTGCACATTGTCCCATTTGTACATTTTTTTAACAATAAAACAGATTGAAAAAAAGAAATTAAAGAAAAAAAAATAAATGAAATTGATCCAAATACCTTATAATTTACCTTTAATGAAAACATGAAACAGATCTCACTGAGATAAAGATAGATCTTTAAACATAGGACACAAAACTTGCCAATTATTGTACCTCACCTGGGATTACGTCTCTTGGGTATTTTAGAGTAATTAACGAGCAATTACATTATTTCCATGTCTGGCAGATGGAACCCACCAGGGAGGCTGTTCATTTTTCACGTCTGTATAAATAGTCATCATGGGATAGTGAAAGCAAAATACGGAGCCTGGACACCGTCTATTAATGCTGGACTTCGGAGGTCAGTAAAGTGCAGATCCACCGTACAGATGAGTAGAGACATTCACAATATAATCAATACATTTAATAAAGGAGGGCAGACACAGTTTAGGGAACACAGTGAAGCTGTAATTACCCTGAATATCCAAACACATGGCAGGAAAAAAAAAAAAAAGAAAAGAAAAAAGGATTTTCTTGCCTATGATTTAATGATTGCACTGAGACTCAGGTTTAGACTTTTTTTTCTTTTAATATTTTCATGGTGTACATGCTCTGCTCATGATATTCATTCACCATTACATTATTCTGTGGTTTCAGAAGACATATTTCATTTCCATTTAGATACACTTTAACAAGATGATGGCTTCTCTATTAAAAATGATATTGACAAGCCTAAATAAAATTCTAATGGCCATGGACTTTGAACTGTGTCCAGCCTAGCGGGCTGAGGAGCTTGAGAGGAGCCACTGTACTAACTATCTGCACTAACTATTGAGCTGTCCTGTTCTGAAAAGTGCACTTTTTACACATTTTGTAATGTTACATCGTTATTCCAAAATGGATAAAATCCATTATTTTCTTCAAAATTCTACAAACAATACCCCATAATGACAACATGAAAGATGTTTTTGAAATCTTTGCAAATTTATAAAAAAAAAAATGAAAAAAAAAAATCACATGTACATACAGTAAGTGTTCACAGCCTTTGCTCAATAATTTAGTGAAGCATCTTGCTCTACCTATTTTTGGGCAGTTTCTCCCATTCTTCTTTGCAGGACCTCTCAAGCTCCATCAGGTTGGATGGAGAGCGTCGGTGCACAGCCCTTTTCAGATCTCTCCAGAGAAGTTCAATCAGCTTCAGGTCTAGGCTCTGACTGGGCCACTCAAGGACATTCACAGAGTTGTCCCGTAGCCACTCCTTTGTTATCTTGGCTGTGTGCTTAGGGTCGTTGTCCTGTTGGAAGATGAACCTTCCCCCCAGTCTGAGGTCCAGAGCGCTCTGGAGCAGGTTTTCATCAAGGATGTCTCTGTACATTGCTGCATTCATCTTTCCCTCGATCCTGACTTGTCTCCCAGTTTCTGCCACTGAAAAACATCCCCACAGTATGATACTACTGCCACCACCATGCTTCATTGTAGGGGTGGTATTGGCCAGGTGATGAGCAGTGCCTGGTTTCCTCCAGACATGATGCTTGTCATTCAGGCCAAAGAGTTCAATCTGTGTTTCATCAGACCAGAGAATTTTGTTTCTCATGGTCTGAGAGTTCTTCAGGTGCCTTTTGGCAAACTCCAGGTGGGCTGTCATGTGCCTTTTATTGGGGAGTGGCTTCCGTCTGACCACTCTACCATACAGGCCTGATTGGTGGAGTGCTGCAGAGATGGTTGTTCTTCTGGAAGGTTCTCCGCTCTCCGCAGAGAAACGCTGGAGCTTTGTCAGAGTGACCATCGGGTTCTTGGCCACCTCCCTGAATAAGGCCCTTCTCCCCCAATCACTCAGTTTGGCCAGGTGGGCCGCTCTAGGAAGAGTCCTGCTGATTCCAAACATCTTCCATTTACGGATGATGGAGGCCACTGTGCTCATTGGGACCTTCAATGCTGCAGAAATTTTTCTGTAACCTTCCCTAGATCTGTGCTTCCATAAAATCCTGTCTAGGAGATCTATAGACAATTCCTTGGACTTCATGGCTTGGTTTGTGCTCTGACATGCACTGTTAACTGTGGGACCTTATATAGACAGGTGTGTGCCTTTCTAAATCATGTCCAATCAATTAAATTTACCACAGATGGACTCCAATCAAGTTGTAGAAACATCTCAAGGATGATCAGTGGAAACAGGAGGCACCTGAGCTCAATTCTGAGTGTCGTGGCTAAGGCTGCAAATACTTATGTACATGGGATTTTTTTTTGTTTTTTTTCATTCTTAATAAATTTGCAAAGCTTTAAACAAAGTTCTTTCGCGTTGTCATTATGGGGTATTTTTTGTGGAAAAAGTGAAGCGCTGTGAATAGTTTCCAAATGAACTGTATATATATATATATATATATATATATATATATATATATATATATATATATATATATATATACAGTATTTCATTATAAATACCTTTTTTTCCCTTCTTTTACAAGTGATCACCTACCCTCTGTTCTCAGCTGGAGGAGGAGAAACCACAACAACACATTGATCTTCCCAGTGAATGGCTGTGTGTGTGGGGATTGGGGGGGGGGTCAGCACAATCTGATGATTGGAGAGCAGGCTGGGGTCACATCACAACTGTAGAACTGACCACAGTGTGAACTTCTGCTTAGTGTGGTCAGTTTTTAATAGGAAAACTGAGGGACTGGCAGGAATTTCACATAAAGGAAGCAATTCAAAGAGAACAGGAGAGTTTTTCATACAAGTACATGGTACAGCAGATACGTAACAGGAATATGAAATGTTGGGTTTACACACTCTTTAAGTTTAAGGTGCACTAACTTGTGTTGACCATCTGTTATTGGAGTTGCCTTTTGCTACAATGTTGCATTATTTGAAAGGAAAAAAAAACTAATTGCAAGAACAGTGTGCACCTAAATCACCCCAGATTATAGCATTCACCCACCTATCCCTATAGATAAATATAACATTTGGGCATATGTCAGTTAGGCCTATTATCCCTGCCTCATTGCTGGCCAATGTTACATTGTTGTGTTATCTGCAGTCTCTTTAGTTTTGTGGTAAAACATCTGCCTATATTGTTTGTCATTGGTTAATGTTGGTCAATTTTACACTGCTGTATATTACTTCCTAATGAGAGTTTGCTAGAAATTGGCCACCGACAGGGCAGTTCTGCATCATCAAGAGCAGGGACAGTGACAGTGACAGTAAATTATTGACCAATTGCCGCTCAAAGAGGGTCGTTTAAAATCATTTCAATACCGGGCACTTTCCCCCCTTCCTGCCCAGGCCAGTTTTCAGCTTTCAGAGCTGTCACTTTTTAAATGGCAATTGCGCGGTTATGCTTTGTTGTACCCAAACAAAATTTTTATCATTTTGTTCCCACAAATAAAGCTTTCTTTTGGTGGTATTTGATCATCTCTCCATCCTTTTTTTTTTTTTTTGCTAAACAAATAAAAAAAGACCTAAGATTTTGAAAAAAAAAAAAAGTTTTTCTTTCTTTCTGTTATAAAATGTGTAAATAAGTAAGTTTTCTCCTTCACTAATGGGCACTGATAAGGCGGCACTGATGAGGTGGCACCAATGAGGTAGCACTGATGGGCACTGATAGGTGGCACTGATAGGCGGCACTGATGGACACTAATATGCAGCACTGATGGGCATTGATAGGTGGCACTGGTGGGCACTCATAGGTGGCAATGATAAGGTGGCACTGATGAGGTGGCCCCGATGGGCACTGATAGGTGGCACTGATAGGCAGCACTGATGGGCATTGATAGGTGGCACTGGTGGGCACTCATAGGTGGCACTGATGGGCACTGATGAGGTGGCACTGATGAGGTGGCACTAATGAGGTGGCACTGATGGGCACTGATAGGTGGCACTGATAGATGGCACTGATAGGCGGCACTGGTATGCAGCACTGATGGGCATTGATTGGCGGCACTGATGGGCACTCATAGGTGGCACTTATGAGCACTGATAGACGACACTGATGGGCACTAAAAGGCTGCACTGATAGGTACTTATGGGTGGCACTGATAGGCGGTACTGATGGGCACTGATAGGTGGCACTGATGGGCACAGATAGGCGACACTGATGGGTGGCACTGATCGACACTAATAGATGGCACTGATTGGCATCACTGATGGCACTGGCAGGCATTGCTGATGGACACTGATTGGCATCATGTCTGGACACTGATTTGCACCATGTCTGGGCACTGACTGGCATCCCTGGTGGTCTGGTGTGGCATACCTGGTGGCCATCCATAATCAGCATCCCTGGTGGTCCTGGCAGCATCCCTGGAGGTCCTGGGTGGGCATCCGCGGGGAGGATGTGCTGATAATCAATCAGCACAGACCCCCCCTGTCAGGAGAGCAGCCGATCGGAGCTCCCCTACTCACGTCTGTCAGATGCGAGTGAGGAAAAGCCGATAAACGGCTCTTCCTGTTTACACTGTGATCAGCTGTGATTGGACACGGCTGAAACACATGGTAAAGAGCCTCCGTCAGAGGCTCTTTACCGAGATCAGTGTTGTGGTGTGTCAGACTGACACGTCACACCACCGATTGCCACGCTGCGCGCCCCCACAGGCACCTACCGGCTGTTATCCTAAAAGACATCATATGACGTCCAGTCTGGATAATTGAACCACCACCCGGTCGTCATTTTGCTATAGTCCGGACGGGAAGTGGTTAAAATATGATAAAAAGCCAAACTAATTGTAAAAAGAAAAAAAAATGAGGTCCGTGACAAATATAGGCTATCAGTATACACAGTACACACCTTATGTGAAAATCATGCCATTCCATAACACCATGTGCAGCTTTAAAGCAATCCTCAAGCATGATATTTAAAGGTTTTGTGTACTTTTAATGTCACCCCGGAAGTTGCATGAAAAGAACATTTTTTACTTTGCTTCATGTCTCTGGTGGCTGTGTCCAGTTACTTGTGCATTTATTTCTAACAATAGTTTGTCTGTTAGCCCTAAAAATGAAAAGAATTTGCTAACAGGATTTGTTCCTCTATAGACCTTAAAGGGATTTGTCATTACATCGGAGTTCCACTAAAAAATGGAAGCTACACTTATCTGCTCCCCCCGTTTTGAACAGGTACCTGCTCCCACTTCTGGGTGATCACACCATGGCACGATCACCTGGAAGTTGGACCCCTCCTCCTTCCTCCGCCGTCGGGCCATTCAGAAAGCGCAGCGCGCTTCACACATGCTCAGTAGGGAACAGGCTGTGAATCTGCAAGCCTTCACTGCTGGTTTCCCTTAGAAGGAATGGCAGCTGCACCACCTGAGAGCCGATGAAAAATCAGCTTGTGTCCTAATATTAAAAGTCAGCCGCTACAGTATTTGTAGCTGCTGACTTTTATTTTTTATGAAGGAGGCTGGACCTCCTCTTTAAGTTCTGGTTCATTAAATTTCAAAATGGACTCCCCGAACCCTCAAAGGAACCGAACCCGGGCAGGTCCTCCAATCGGTAATCATCATCAAAAATAGTCCTTATACATTTCAAAATGGCCCCAAACCCTCCAGATACTTACCTCTGACTTCTATTCCCCCCCTCCAGTCGAAAAAGGTGCTGCTTCATTTTCTGTTCCCTCCACTTGACATGGCAGTGAATCCGATCCGTGTAAAGCAGAGGCTATTATTGTCTGTCTCTGAATGCAGGAGTGAAAGAAAAGAAATATCTGGCTGGATATCAGAGAAGGCAGTGGGTCAGGATATTGGAGAGAGAGGAGGCAAAAGAATACAATTGTTTTTTTGCAGGAAAGCAGTGAAACTGGACTGTGAAGGAGGGGAGCAAAGGAGTAGGCAGGGCCCTGGATAGTAAAGGAGGCAGAGAGAAGAGGCAGTAAGGCCCGATATTGGAGGAGGAAGAGAGAGGAGGAAGTGGGGTCCACTAAGCGAAGGCGGAGGCAGTGTGGCCCAGTTAATGGAGGAGGAGGAGGATGAGAGAGGAGGAAGTGGAGCCCAGTAAGTCGAAGAGGAGGAGAGGGGAGGCAGTGGGGCCCAGTTAATGTTGGCGTAGAGGGGAGGCAGTGGGGTCCAGTAAGTGGAGGAGGAGGAAAGAGGAGGCAGTGGGACCCAGTTAATGGAGGAGGAGAGAGGATGAGGTGGGGTCCAGTAAGTGGAGGAGGAGGAGAGAGGAGGCAGTGGGGCCCAGTTAATGGAGGAGGACAGAGGATGAGGTGGGGTCCAGTAAGTGGAAGAGAAAGAGAGAGCAAGCAGTGGGGCCCAGTTAATAAAGGAGGAGAGAGGAGGAGGTGGGGTCCAGTAAGTGGAGGAGGAGGAGAGAGGAGGCAGTGGGGCCCAGTTAATGGAGGAGAAGGAGGAGAAGAGAGGAGAAAGTGAAGGTGAGTAAGTGGAGGAGGAGGAGAGAGGAGGCAGTGGGGCCCAGTTAATGGAGGAGAAGAGAGGAGAAAGTGAAGGTGAGTAAATGGAGGAGGAGGAGAGAGGAGGCAGTGGGGCCCAGTTAATGGAGGAGAAGGAGGAGGAGAGAGGAGGAAGTGAAGGTGAGTAAGTGGAGGAGGAGGAGAAAGGAGGCAGTGGGGCACAGTTAATGGAGGAGAAGAAGGAGAAGAGAGGAGAAAATGAAGGTAAGTGGAGGAGGAGAGAGGAGGCAGTGGGGCCCAGTTAATGGAGGAGAAGGAGGAGGAGAGAGGAGGAAGTGAAGGTGAGTAAGTGGAGGAGGAGGAGAGAGGAGGCATTGGGGCCCAGTTAATGGAGAAGAAGGAGGAGGAGAGAGGAAGAACTGAAGGTAAGTGGAGGAGGAGGAGAGAGGAGGCAGTGGGGCACAGTTAATGGGGGAGCAGAGGGGGGGCAGTGGGCCCCAGTTAATAGAGGAGGAGGAGGAGAGGAGTAAGTGGTGTCCAATAAGTCGAAGAGGAGGAGAGAGGAGGCAGTTGGGTCCAGAAAATGGAGGAGGTAGATGGAGGAGGAGGATGTGTTTTCAATCAAATGGAGGAGGAGGAGAGAGGAGGCAGCGGGGCTTTGGAAGTAGAAGAGGATGAGAGAAGGGGGCACTGGGGTCCAGATAGTTTAGGAGGGAGAGAGAGGAAATAGTAGAGCCTTGATAGTGGAGAAGGGGGAGAGAGGAAGCAATGGATACTTGAGAGTGGAGGAGGAGAGAGGAATCAGTGGGGCCTTCATAGTGGACTAGAAAAGGGGGAGATAGAAGGCAGTTTGGATTTGATAGTGAAGGAGGATGAGAGAGGAGGCAGAGATGACCATATAGATGAGGAGGTGGTGAGAGGAGGCATTTCAGACTAGATAGTTGAGGAGAGGAAGAGATGAGGCAGTGAAGTCAGATACTTATGGAGGTAGAGAGAAGATAGCATAACTAAATAATAATATGAAGGAAGAGGCAGCAAGATAGGATGGTTTTGAAAATAAGCAAGAATAAATTGTGCAGGAGAAAAGGACAGGGGAAGGAGAGAAGATAATTCATGAGACTGGATTATGGAGGAAGGAGAGAAGAGGTGGTGAGACTGTCAGTGAGAAAGCGGATTAGTAAATTCTTTACTTCAATGCTGCACGATTTCCCTCTGCCAAACGATGTGGTCACAGGTCACATCAAAAAGGTACCTCTATTGAATGTAAGAGCATTTGTACTCTGGACCCCCATCTTTTTTTGTACTGGTCATGTTAAATTAAACATGAATAGCCTATGTACGTAGTGTTCCTGCCTTTGCACTTTGCAAAAAAACTTGCCTTACAACGCAGAGATGAAAATATGCCATTAAAAGAGAGCTAATTTGACATTTAGGTATAAAGGTTTCATATATTTTAATATATTCTTTCTCTTCAGTATACCATCATCCGTACTTTGACTGATTTTTCTGTTAAATGTGACCATTGTCAGCATATCCTTCTCAGAAAGAAACAGAGATGGGGGCCCTGAGGATGTACCATCAGGAGGGGGCTACATTTACTGTATTTTTTAATAAAAGATCCTGGTTTATTTTTTAATGCAACTCAAACTAGACATAAAAACACAAAAGAATGCCAATATAAACAAAAAAAAAAAATTAAAGCCGAACCCTGGGCAGATATAGGAGAACTACATTATTTCAGCTCTCTATTTATTTTTATATCACTTAATATTATTTTTGGTTATACATGTAGGTTTTTGACTCTGACTTTGTATCAACGTCATTATATAATACTATGTGGATTTTAAAAAAAATAAAAATAAAATTCCAAATTTTAACCTTTTTATGTAAAAAGTTTCCTTTCAAAATTGTAATTGCAATCTTTAAAAAGCAGTCCAACTTTTTTGTTCATTTCAGATGTGAATTCTGATGTAAACCCATGGCCTCTCTGAACCGGTCGGAGGATCTGGAGTTCATCCTCATTGGTTTCCCGGGTCTTCCAGAAAAATTCCACTCTTTAGTCTCCATATCGTTCTTTCTAATATATAACATTTCTCTCTACGCCAATTTAATTGTGGTGGTATTACTTTTACTAAGGCGGCATCTCCACCAGCCCATGTATGTCATTATTGGAAACTTGGCCGTCTCTGACCTACTTTTTGACACGTTGACCTTGCCAAAAATCATTGCCAAGTATTGGTTTGGAGACGGCTCCTTGTCCTACACTGCGTGTTTTATACAAATGTTTTTTGTCCATTATCTGGGAAGTCTTGATTCATACATTGTCATGCTGATGGCCATTGACCGATATATTGCCATTTGTAAACCTCTCCGATACCATTCTATTATCAGCAACAGATTGGTGGCCATCATCTGCCTCGTCTTCTGGATCTTTGCAGCTGCCATTGGCTTGGCTGTCACATCGTTGGGTCTAATCCTTCCTTTCCGTGGCACCAACAGAGTCAAGAGCTGTTTTTGCTCTCTCACCCCAGTGGCCGTTTTATCAACCGTAGATTCGGCTTCATCCAGAAGAACAGGGTTTGTTATTGCTATGATATCACACCTGTGTCCTTTTTCCTTCATTGTCTTCTCCTACATCATAATAATCTCAAAGGTCTACTCAACAGGACGGACAGAGAACTGGCAGAAGGCCTTTTACACATGCACCACTCATTGGTTGGTTATTGGGTTGTATTTCATCCCTCGATTGACGGTGTACACATATAACCAGATAAAACTAATTCCCAACACCGATCTCAATGTTTTTCTAATTTGTCTATACACATTTGCTCCACATTTCACCAGCCCCATCATATTTTGTCTGAGGACCGAGGAAATAAAGAGAACTCTAGGCAAAGTACTCAAATTGATTGCTAGTAATAATAAATAATAAAGGGAACATGGAATGGTTTCTGGTCAGTTTTTTTTATCTGAAAGTTTACAAGGTTATACATTTATGTTTTTTGTTCATTTTTTTTATTAAAAAACGTTATTTTGTATTGAGTACGTAATATGTGTTGATTCAGGACACTTAAAGGAGAATTTTGTTTGACCAATCACCAACACATACACCTGAAAGATTCACATGCAGTGAATGTTTGTTGACTGTCACATCACCTGCTGTATGAATATGCCCCTTAATTTTGCAAATCACACTGGGATTTTCTGCATGCTTGTAGACCACCTCTGTAAAGATGAGTTGGTCTGATAGGGTCCATCTGGCTTAACTCTAGGGGAAGAGGAGAAGAAGACGCACCCCTCCTGTGTGAGTCAGTTGGCAGTGTGTGTAATATGATCATCTAATGCCGCGTACACGCGACCGGTTTTGCCGTCGGAATAAACTCCAAAGGTTTGTCCGACGGGACTCCGACAGAATTCCATTCAAGCGGTCTTGCCTACACACGGTCAAACCAAAGCCCAACCAAAGTCCAACCATCAAGGACGCTGTGACGTAAAACACTTACGACGAGACTAGAAAAAGGAAGTTCAGTAGCCAATACCTTCCGTCTCGTACTTGCTTCAGAGCATGCGTCGTTTTTGGTCCTTCGGAACAGCACACAGACGAGCGGTTTTCCCGATAGGAATTGGTTCCGTCGGAAATATTTAGAACATGTTCCATTTCTAGGTCCGTCAGAATTTTTGAAAAGAAAAGTCTGATGAGGCATACATGGAGAATAGACGATGAAAAGCTTCCGTCGGACTTTTTCTGTCGGACATTCCGCTCGTGTGTACGCGGCATTATACTTCAAGTCTGTTTCAAAGCAATTGCTGTTTTCTAAGCCTTCAGAAAGCACGTACTCTAACTTTGAAATTGCCATTTGCTGAATTTTAAACCAATCTAAGAAAAAAAAATACCAATGACAAAAAAACAAACTGCCAAAAATTCTCAACTCAAGCATAAAGTTCCCAGTGTGATCAGGTCCTCCATGATCAGCAATGCCGTCCTGGATCTGCTCTCAGCTCAGTTTGATATGAAGCACAAAGTCAACAATCTTTTCCTGTTTGTAGAAAAAGTTACATATTGCCATGTTAGCCAGGGGCGTAACTACCACCATAGCGACCCATGCGGGCGCTATGGGGCCCGCAGCCGAGTGGAGCCCAGTGAGGATAAGAGCACCGCCGGCACAGTCTCCCAGCCAGGGGAAGAGAGAGGAAAGGAAGAGGCGAGCTGTCCGTATCAGCAGAGACCTGAATTGCCCGATGTAAGAGCTTTCATTAGAACTTCCAGTGTTCCCGGGGCTCACGTCATATAGCTCCACCTTTTGGCCCGATGCCTTTGATAGACAGAACGGCGACCAATGCGGGACATGTGACGTCATCAAAGGCGTCGGGCCAAGAGGTGAGGCTATGTGACGATGAGCCCCGGGAAGACAGGAAATTCAAATGAAAGCTATTACAGCGGGCAATCCCGCTCTCTGCTGATCCGGGTGGCTTGCCTCTTCCTCTGCATAGGTGGGGCTGTATGGGGCACAGGTCACGCTGTATGGGGCACAGGTCACGCTGTATTGGGCACAGGTCACGCTGTATTGGGCACAGGTCACGCTCTATGTGGCACAGTTCACGCTGTATGTGGCACAGGTCACGCTGCATTGACACTAGGGCAGCTGTGGTGGGGGGGGGGGGGCTGTTTGCAGGGGGGCCCCATACAACATTTTGCTATGGGGCCCTGCTATTTCTAGTTACGCCCCTGATGTTAGCCATGCCATCAACAAGCAGGCACCTAACACTGCCATGGAACTATGCAATGTCACAGGTTTGGATGGACCAGGACAGATTCTAGAACAGCCTTTATTAATCAGGTGCCCAGGCACCCTGGGGTGCCTTTAGGTTTCTTCAGGGGCATCTTGGCAAAATGCCAAACAAATTGCCCAAAAATTGTATATAAGCCAACAGGTGGATCAAGCCTGCTAAAAGGCACAAAGCCACAGGTTCTCATTGTTCACCATTACAACCTTCTAGTCACCAGCAACCTAAACAACCAATGCTGTCATCGTTTGATAAGAAGGACATCAGGCGTCAGGCACCTGCACAGCCTCCTTGTTTGCCCCTCTCCATCAGCGCTTGGGTCACATTAATTGAGTAAAGGAGATAAACTGAAGGATAAGAGAAACATTGGAATACTAGCCAGCGTGTAATGGTGTATTTGCTTTGGAAGAATAAATCCTCGCTAATGTTGGGTGTCCTACATGTGTGGATCTTGCTGCCTAAGACACGTAGACAGCGCACAGGCTGACAATAGCAGAGGTAGCAGGTCAATGAGCAGGTATTAGGCTCCTGTCTGTGGAGCTTGAGATGAAGAGGGTAGCCTATTACACGATTCATGTCCAAACACCCCTAAAAGGGGGGACAGGAACTGCTAGGGCAGCAGAAGGGCACAGGTGCCAAGAAGTTGGACCAGAATATTTGACATGGTAAGTACTGATGTCAGGTGAGCAGAAGCATGGAGTCAGGTCACAAGTCATGTTTGGTAAGAAAGGTATGAAATCGTGAACAGAGTCCAGGTCAGAGCAAGTCAAAAGGTGGCACGTGCTTGGTTACTTGGGGAGCCACAGCCTGGTCTGAATAATGTGTCCGGTTTCAGTCTTCCTGAAACCCGGACACAAGATTCAAAACCCGGACTGAGGGTGCCAGACGGGTGGGAACCCTAGTCCCACAATGCCCCTTGGTTAGCTTAAAGATATGATGTCAGTTACTGGAGCCCAGCACTAGATGGACACAGGAATAGAAGGAAAGTACCAGGTGGTCCTCGGAACAAGGTAACTGTAGTCCACTGTCGGACACAGATATATTTCTTGAAAGCAGACACCTTAGAGAATAAAATGGTGGTTGTTCCAATTCTTTATTTCACACAATATCAGGGCAACAGTTTACAAAATTGAAAATGTCATTAAAAAATATGCTAAAGTTACTTTTAGGGCACATAAACGCAATAGATTACCCAATGTTTTGGTAAAATATAAAAGAATAGGATTGTGTCGAGTAAATAGATACCAAACATGCCACGGCTTAAAATTGTGTGCGCCTGTGAAATGGTAACAAACTTTGGTACCCTACTGTATATTTCTCATAGGTCCATGCTTTAACCACTTGCTTACGGGGCACTTAAACCCCCCCCCCCCTCCTGCTCAGACCAATTTCAGCTTTCAGCGCTGACGAACTTTGAATGACAATTACGCGGTCATACAACACTGTACTCAAATGAAATTTTTATCATTTTTTTCTAAACAAACAAAAAAAGATGGAATATTAAAAAAAAAATCCTGTTTCATAGTTTGTTATAACATTTTGCAAACAGGTAATTTTTCTCCTTCATTGATATGCGCTGATAAGGCGGCACTGGTGGGCACTGATAGGCATAGATAAGGCGGCACTGATGGGCACAGATAAGGCAGCACTGATGGCCACTGATAAGATGGCACTGATGGGCCCTAAAGGGTGGCACTGATGGGCACTGATAGGTGTTACTGATAGGTACCACTGATAGATGGCACTGATAGGTGGCACTGATGGGCACTGGTAGGTGACATTGATGGGCAGCACTGTTAATGAGGCACTGATTGGTGACACTGATAGGTGGCACTGTGGGCACTGGTAGGTGGCGCCGGTGGGAAATGGTGGGCGGCATTGTTGTGCACTGGTAGGTGGCACTGGCAGGTGGCACAGGTGGGCACAGATGAGCTGGCGGCAGCTCTCCTTGATCGGGACCGATGTGCCCCTTAGAGCCGCCGGTGATCGGCTTTTTTTTTTTCTCCCCACGCTATCAGCGCGAGGAGAAAAAATAGCCAATTACCGGCTCTGTTTACATCACATGATCAGCTGTCATTGGCTGACAGCTGGTCATGTGGAAAGGGGTCGGGATCGACCCCTTACTCCGATTTGTGATCAGCCGAGTCTCATAGACTCGCTGATCACAGAGCGCGCCGCGCGCGCCCTGCAGGGGGTGCGCAGGCCGCTCGGGCATGGGAGGATGTCTATTGACGTACTCCCGGCAAAGTAGGTCCACGCTTTAGCCGTTATTTGGCTATAACGCGAATCTGAAGAAGTTAAGGCTGGGTTCACACTATTGTGAATTGGATGTGGGTTTCCCCGCTCTCATTGTAGCCTTTTCACACATCTTAACGGCATGACCTGAGCTTGAAACGGCACAGTGTGCACTTTCTAACTCCGGCGCATGCGCAGAAGAAATCGCCCTATGGCAATTTGCAAATATCCCCTAAACCGTGCAGGTCTGGGAGATATTTCTTGCACCTACAGGTAAGCCTTAATCTAGGCTTACCTGTAGGTTAAAGTGGTTGTAAAGGGTTTACAACCACTTTAAAGTCCCTACAGGCCATTAGTTTAGAGTTCACCATGAATAATGGGCTGAGAATCATTGCACTCACTGCGTGGCGATAGATATAACGTGTGTATCAAAATCATCACACAGCCCTTTAACCGCTTCAATACCGGGCCTATTCTGGCACTTCTCTCCTTCATGTAAAAATCATCATTTTTTTGCTAGAAAATCACTCAAAACCCCCAAACATATATGTGTTTTTTTTATCAGACACCCTAGGGAATAAAATGGAGGTCATTGCAACTTTTTATCTCACACGGTATTTGCGCAATAATTTTTCAAACGTTTCATGAATTAAAAAATAAAAAAAACAGTAAAGTTAGCCCAATTTTTTTGTAGAATGTGAAAGATGATGTTACGCCGAGTAAATAGATACCTAACATGTCACGCTTTAAAATTGCGCACAATCATGGAATGGCGCCAAACTTCATTACTTAAAAATCTCCATAGGAGACGCTTTAAATTTTTTTACAGGTTACCAGTTTAGAGTTACAGAGGAGGTCTAGTGCTAGAATTGTTGCACACGCCCTAACGCACGCGGCGATACCTCACATGTGTGGTTTGAGCAGCGTTTACATATGTGGGCGGGACTTACGTGTGCGTTCGCTTCTGAGCAGGAGCTACCGGGGACAGGGGCGTTTTAAATTTTTTTTTATTATTATTTTATTTCTTTTTATTACTTAATTTTTTTTATTTTTACACTTTTTTTTAACATTTTTTTTAATTACTTTTATTCCTATTACAAGGTATGCAAACATCCCTTGTAATAGGAATCTATGTGACAGGTCCTCTTTATGGAGAGATGTGGGGTCAATAAGACCCCACATCTCTCCTCTAGGCTGGAAAAAAAAATTCTCATTCTCATGCTGACAGCCGCGATCGCGGCTTCGGTTATTTCCGGGTGCCTGGGCGTGACGTCATATCGTTGCGCCCGGGCCTGCGACGGTCATAGAGATGACTGGTGACCGTCTGCTCACCAGTCATCTCTATTGTCAACATCCGGCGCCGGCCGATTCTTTCTCCGGGCACCCGATGGCACGGGAGAGTCCGGAGAAGCTGCGGATGGCGGCGGGAGGGGGGGGGACGTCCCCTCCCGCCACCTATAAGAACGATCATTGATCACCATCATTGAATCGCCGGCTGAAAAGAATGATATCTGAATGATGCATCTAGCTGCAGGCATCATTCAGATATCACCCCACAAAGCAGAGGACGTCATTTGACTATAGGCGGGTATTGAAGTGGTATGTGAGTGTAACTTTAATTTTTGACAATCCTTTTTTTCATCTTAATGTAGAGCAATGTTTTTTTTTTTTTTCAGATCCTCAGAGAGTTCTTTGCCATGAGGTGCCATGTTGAACTTCCAGTGACCAGTATGAGAGAGTGAGAGCGATAACACCAAATTTAACACACCTGCTCCCCATTCACATCTGAGACCTTGTAACAGTAACGAGTCACATGACACCGAGGAGGGAAAATGGCTAATTGGGCCCAATTTGGACATTTTCACTTAGGGGTGTACTCACTTTTGTTGCCACCTGTCATCGTTCCCAAGAGAGGCAGAATGGCGGTCTGACAGGGGAGAAGATAGAGAACTTGTGTTCCTGCTAAGCAGGAACACGGATCTCTGTCTTCACCCAATTCAGAGCATCTCCCCCACACAGCAAGCACCAGCTAGGCAACACAGTTAACCCTTCGATCGCCCCTGATGTTAAACCCCCTTCCATGCCAGTGTCATTAGTACAGTGACAGTGCATATTTTTAGCACTGATCACTGTATTAGTGCCACTGGTTCCCAAAAAAAGTGTCAAAAGGGTCCTTTAGGTGTCCGGTTTGTCCGCCACAATGTCGCAGTCCCACTAAAAATTGCTGATCGGCGCCATTACTAGTAAAAAAAAAAAAAAAAAGCCATAAAAATATCCCATAGTTTGAAGACGCTATAACTTTACTGCAAACCGATCAATACACACTTATTGGGATTTTATTTTGGTAATATAGTGTATTTAGTAACTTAAAAACATTCGATTAATTTTATTTACCTATACTTAACAGTCAAAGTGACATTAAAGGTTCACTAAAAAAACTCCAAAAAAACAAACAAACATGTTATACTTAACTGCTCTTTGCAGTGGTTTTACACAGAGCAGCCCCGACCTTCTTCTTTTCGGGTCCCACGCCTGCGTTCCTGGCTCCTCCTCTTCAGCCAGTGTCCCCAATAGCAAGCCTCTTTCCTCTGGGGGGGGGAGGGGCACTGGTGCGCGCTCACTCCCGATTCTTGCTCTATGCGGCTATAAGATACACAGAGCCGCGGCTCGGCCCCAACCCCCGCCCTCTCTTAACCACTTACGGACCGCCCGCCGCAGTTTTACGTCGACTGTTTGAAGGAGGATATCGTTGTTATGGCAGCAGCTAGCTACCATAACCCCGGTATCCTCTTCTTCAGCAGGAGGTCCGCTACAAGATAAAAGTGGTCTCTGCGGGGGATTCGCCGCGAGATCACTTTTATCGATGGCGGCAGCGGCGGAGGCAATCGCGTCCTGTCTCCTGTCAGGTATGGAGACGAGTGAGGGGGAAGATGGCCCCCATCCATCTCCATATCATTGCAGGGCGGAAGCGACGTCAAAAGATCGCTTCCGCCTATAGCTCTTAAAGGGCCATTTTTTTTTTTTAAATGACAACATTTTTTATGTTTTATTTTTTTATTGCATTTTAGTGTAAATATGAGATCTGAGGTGTTTTTGACCCCCAGATCTCATATTTAAGAGGTCCTGTCATGATTTTTATCTATTACAAGGGATGTTTGTATTCCTTGTAATAGGAATAAAAGTGACACATTTTTTTTTTAAAAGAACAGTGTAAAAATAAAAATAAAAGGTAAAATAAATAAGAAAAAAAAAAAATTAAGCGCGCCCCGTCCCGCCGAGCTCGTGTGCAGAAACGAACGCATACTTGAGTAGCGCCTGCATATGAAAACGGTGTTCAAACCACACACATGAGGTATCGCCACGATCGGTAGAGCGAGAGCAATAATTCTAGCCCTAGACCTCCTCTGTAACGGAAAACATGCAACCTGTAGAATTTTTCAAACGTCGCCTATGGAGATTTTTTAAGGGTAAAAGTTTGTTGCCATTCCACGAGCGGGCACAATTTTGAAGCGTGACATGTTGGGTATCAATTTACTCGGTGTAACATTATCTTTCACAATATAAAAAAAATTGGGCTAACTTTTCTGTTTTCTTATTTTTTTAATTCAAAAAAGTGTATTTTTTCCAAAAAAAGTGCGCTTGTAAGACCGCTGCGCAAATACGGTGTGACAGAAAGTATTGCAACGACCGCTATTTTATTCTCTAGGGTGTTAGAAGAAAAAATGTATAATGTTTGGGGGTTCTAAGTAATTTTCTAGCAAAACAAACAAACCTCTTTTTAACTTGTAAACAACAAATCTCAGAAAGAGGCTCGGTCCTTAAGTGGTTAATCACTTGCCGACCGGCTCACGCCGATATGTGTCGGCAGAAGGGCATGTACAGGCAGATTAACGTACCTGTATGTTGCCCTTTAAGAAGCGGTTTTGCGGGTGCGCGCGCCCGCCGCGACCTCCGTGAGTGTGATCGCGATACCCGCGATCGTCTCACGGAGAGGAAGAATGGGAAAATGCTGATGTAAACAAGCATTTCCCCATTCTGCCTAGTGACAGGACACTGATCCCAGATCCCTGTAATCGGGAGCGGTGATCAGTGTCATGTCACATGTAGCCCCTCTCCCCCCCCACGGTTAGAATCACTCCCTAGGACACACTTAACCCCTTCACTGCCAGTCACATTTACTCAGTAATCAATGCATTTTTTATTGCACTGATCGCCGTATAAATGTGAATGGTCCCAAAATCGCGCCAAATCTGTCCGCCATAATGTCGCAGTCACGATAAAAATCACAGATCGCCTAGACTGTTATTGAGCCATTGAGGAAAAGGAAACATGCCTGGCTGTGGTTGCACTGAAATTTGGAGGAAAGGACCAGCTTATTATTTGCGGCTCCTTCGGGGGAGCGCTACACTTGTTGTGTCACCTTTCAGCTTTAGTAAAAACGTATCTGTCGGTAAGCAAACAGAGAATTAGAAATTCCCAACCTCCTAGAAGGGCACACTCATTGTGTGATATCCTTGTACTGCACACACGCTTCACCGCAGATAGATAATCTATTGTATCGAATACAAATTCCAGTCTCAGCCTCGCCCTCCTCTATGTAAATGCCCAGAACTGGTTATACTACTTCTGGTGCCAGACCACTCCTCTAACTCCTCTTTTCCACTGTGAGCGATGGCTTCCAGTCTGGGAGCCGAGCTGATCTGTTCTATCTGCCTGGACATTTACTCCGATCCCTTAATGCTGAAATGCGGTCACAACTTCTGCCGGGGCTGTCTTGAGCTCTTGCTGGATACCCAGGAGAAATCTGGAGTTTTTTCCTGTCCGGATTGCAGAGGAGAGTTCAGCCAACGTCCTGTACCAGAGAAGAACCGAAAACTTTGTAATATTGTGAAAACCTTTACCTCTTCTCAGCAAGGCCTGCAGGGGAACGGGATCGCCTGTACTTTCTGTATTCATATTCCTCTACCGGCTGTGAGATTCTGTCTTCATTGTGAAGCATTTCTGTGTGACAACCACCTGGAAGCCCACAGCAAGTCACCAGAACACGTCTTATGTGACCCCACCACTTCCCCGGAGAGCAGGAAATGCCCCATCCATAAGAAGATCCTGGAGTATTACTGCACTAAGGACTTCGCCTTAATCTGTCTGGCCTGCAGGGTGGATGGAGAACATCGGGAACACCGAGTGGAGACTATTGATGAGGCCTCTGAGAAGAAGAAGGAGAAACTGAAGCATGTTCTGAAGGAACTTCTGGCAAAGACAGAGGAGATGGAAAAAAGAGACCAGAGTCTGCAGGAACGCAAGAGGAAAGTAGAAGAAAAAGCAGCTAATGAAATGGAGAGAGTCACTGCTCTGTTCAAAGATCTCAGGAGACGTCTGGAGGACCTGGAGAAGAAAGCCCTGAAGGAAATCTCTGGACAGACAGAGGGAATCTCCTTTCTGATCCAGCAGCTAGAGATAAAGAAGGAGGAGCTGTCCCAGAAGATACGTCACATTGAGGAGCTGTGCAAAATGACAGATCCACTAACTGTCCTACAGGACGCTGATGGCTTCTGTGATACTGAGGATACTAGGAATGGCAATAACAGAAGGACATATTTTGACCTACCTAATGATGGAGGGGATCTGGATGTGGCTGGGATATCACACACTTTACACACAGGTTTATATAATATAATAACGGGGATAAATGGAGGAATCTATATAGCGGAACCTGTAGACATATTGCTAGATTTGAACACAGCTCATAATAACCTACTTGTATCAGATGGCAGGAAAACAACATCTTTGACACCTGTAGACCAGAATCGCCCACTAACACCAAAGAGATTTCAGGGTTATCCTCAAGTGTTAAGCTGTCAGAGGTTCTCCTCAGGACGACATTACTGGGATGTAGACATCAGGGGGTCCCCATACTGGAGAGTCGGGATGTGTTACCCCAGTATAACTAGGAAAGGAGAGTGGTCACAGATTGGATTTAATGACAGGTCCTGGTGTTTGTGTGACTCCGGTCTAGTGATACATGACAGTAAATCAATACAGGTATCCCATAATGACTGCGGTAAAAGAGTCAGGATCTATCTGGATTACGAGGCCGGAAAGATCTCCTTTTATGAGCTGAGTGTCCCAATCCAACACCTCCACACCTTCACCACCACCTTCACCGAGCCCCTCCATGCTGTCATAGGTGTGGGATCTGGTTGTGTAAAAATACGCGGGGGAAGAGAGAGAAGTGACAAATTTCCCCGTAGACTGCTGACATCAATGGGATATAGGAGATTTCTCCCCTTCCCAAACCAATGCAATGTTCAGTAATCGGTCTTATTACTGTGGACAGGGTTAAAATGGTCATACGCAGGGGCGTTGCTAGGTCTACAAAAGATCTGGGGCTAGAGCCCATAGCAGTGTAGTAAAGAAAGTCATATGCTTGGGCGGGCATACACATGTATATACAGTAATACACGTGTGTGTATATATATCCCCAGAGAGCCCCCCACTTACATCAGGGTCCCCAGAGAGCCCCCCCCCTTACATCAGGGTCCCCAGAGAGCTCCCCCTTACATCAGGGTCCACAGAGAGCCTCCTCCTTACATCAGAGTCCTCAGAGAGCCTCCCCCTTTCATCAGGGTACCCAGAGGGCCCCCAGAGAGCCCCCCTTACATTAGGGTCCCCAGAGAGCCTCCCCGTTAAATCTGGGTCCCTAGAGAGCCTCTGCCTTAAAATCAGGGTCCCCAGAGAGCCTCTCCCGTGCATCAGGGTCCCCAGAGAGCCCCCCACTTACATAAGGTTCCCCAGAGAGCCTCCCCTCCCCTTGGGGACCCCTGCAGAGACTCGGGGCTATTGGCCCCAGATTTAGGGCTATAGCCCCAAAAGCCACCCCCTAGCGACGCCCCTGGTCATACGTGTTATAATGTGAACTCTCCTCATAGAAAATAGATTGTAAAATGATTATACAGGGGTTGATTTACCAGACCTGGAGAGTGAAAAATCTGGTGCAGCTCTGCGTAAAAACCAATCAGCTTCCAGTTTTTTGGGTTTTTTTTTTGTCAAAGCTTAAGTGCACAACTGCACCAGATTTTGCACTCTCCAGTTTTAGTAAATCAACCCCACAGTCACACTGCAATGTGTGTGGTCAACTTTAGAATTTTTCTTACTGCTGTTGTGAAAAAATATATATATATTTATATATATGTACACTATATTACTAAAAGTATTGGGACGCCTGCCTTAACACACACATGAACTTTAATGGCATCCCAGTCTTAGTCCGTAGGGTTCAATATTGAGTTGGCCCACCCTTTGCAGATATAACAGCTTCAACTCTTCTGGGAAGGCCGTCCACAAGGTTTAGGAGTGTGTCTATGGGAATGTTTGACCATTCTTCCAGAAGAACATTTGTGAGGTCAGGCACTGATGTTGGATGAGAAGGCCTGGCTCGCAGTCTCCACTCGAATTTATCCCAAAGGTGTTCTATCGGGTTGAAGTCAGGACTCTGTGCAGGCCAGTCAAGTTCCTCCACCCCAAACTCGCTCATCCATGTCTTTATGGACCTTGCTTTGTGCACTGGTCCAAATCATTTGGTGGAGGGGGGATTATGATGTGGGGTTGTTTTTCAGGGGTTGGGTTTGGCCCCTTAGTTCAGTGAAGGGAACTCTTAAGGCCTCAGCATACCAAGACATTTTGGACAATTTCATGTTCCCAACTTTGTGGGAACAGTTTGGGGATGTCCCCTTCCTGTTCCAACATGACTGCGCACCAGTGTACAAAGCAAAGTCCATAAAGACATGGACTTAGCAGGGGTGGTGGGAAATTAACTTCAAGTGCCACAATTCACATTATAACCGTAACTAAAACATATACAGGTAAATGTAAAACTCTAAAAAATAAAAATTCCAAAGTGCTATAATGGTGTGAACCTCTCAACTAAAAAGTTGTTGCACTTGAAGGTAATTTGTATTGCAATTATCTGTAGAGATGTTTCCACCATCCCTGCTAAGGCAGCACTGATGGGCACTAATAGGCTGCACTGATTGGCAGCACTGATTGGCAGCATTGATGGGCACTAATTGGTAGCACTGATGTGCACTGATAGGTGGCACTGATAGGAAGCACTGATTGGCACTGATGGGCACTAATATGCATCACTGATGGGCTCTGATTGGCAGCACTGATGGGCACTAATAGGCTGCACTGATAGACAGCACTGATAGGCAGCACTGATGCGCACTGATGGGCACTGATGGGCACTAATTGTCAGCACTGATTGGCACTGATAGGCAGCACTGATGGGCACTGATATGCAGCACTGATGGGCACTGATTGGCAGCACTGATGGGCAGCATTTATGGGCACTGATGGGCACTGATATGCAGCACTGATGGGCACTGATTGGCAGCACTGATGGGCAGCATTTATGGGCACTGATGGGCACTGATAGGCAGCACTGATGGGCACTGATATGCAGCACTGATAGCCAGCATTGGTTGGCACTGATTGACAGCATTGGTTGGCACTGATTGACAGCATTGGTTGGCACTGATAGGCAGCACTGGTTTGCACTGATAGGCAGCACTGGTTAGCACTGGTTGGCACTGATAGGCAGAATTGGTTGGCACTGATAAGCAGCACTGGCACAGATAGGCAGTACTGGTTGGCACTGGTAGGTAGCATTGGTTGGCACTGATAAGCAGCACTGGCACTGATAGGCAGCATTGGTTGGCACTGATATGCAGCACTGGTTTGCAATGGTTGGCACTGATAGGCAGAATCAGTTGGCACTGATAAGCAGCACTGGCACGGATAGGCAGTACTGGTTGTCACTGGTAGGCAGCATTGGTTGGCACTGATAGGCAGCACTGGATTTCAATGGTTGGCACTGATAGGCAGAATCGGTTGGCACTGATAAGCAGCACTGGCACGGATAGGTAGTACTGGTTGGCACTGATTGGCAGCATTGGTTGGCACTAATTGGCAGAATTGGTTGGCACTGATTTGCAGCATTGGTTGGCACTGATAGGGGAGAGGGGGAGCTTCACATTCAGCAGATTGTGAGAATTGCCAGAGCTGTTCAGTGTATGAAACTGTCAGATAATGACACTGCATGCAGGGAGAGACACCAACTGTTAAAAGTCAGCGGTGATGGCGGGGGTGGGCGGGACCGAACAGTTACCAAACACCAGCCAATAGGATGGGTCTGGGCGGGCACTACATTTATCTGGCCACGCCCCCTCTCTGAAGCAGCCGAATCCTTGGCTGGTGTTGTCGCTTGGTCCCGCCCACCCCCGACATCGTGGCTGAGTTGTGATGACTTACAACTTAGCTGCGATGTCGAGGATGGGCGGGACCCAGCGCTATAAACACCAGCCAATGTTTGAGCTGCTTCAGAGAGGGGCCGGGACTACGCTCGTCGTAGTGTTGTACATCACCGCGTTCTTGATGGTGGAAAGTTCTGAGAACTTTTGTGTGACCGTGTGTATGCAAGGCAAGCTTGAGCTTGCCTTGCATACACACCATATCTTTTTCCGACCAAAATCCCGATTGTGTGTACGCGGCATTAGTCTCTTGGCTGCAAACCTATCTTCTGAAGAAGACCCCAACAAAATGGGTCGAAACGCGTCAGTTTGTCTTACATTAGACATGTTGTCATATAATATTATGTACAAATTTGTGTTTGCTTTCTCTGCACTTTGGGGCATGCCCCCTTTAGAGCTCATATTTTAACTTTTGTGGTAACACTGTATGTTATTAATTTTTAATAAAGAACACATTTTCCTAATTACATCTACTATTTATTTACTTTGCTGCTAAAAAAGCCCTCTGGGGGAACTTTCCCATAAGATATATAATATATATGTCACAATATATATTTTATATATATATATATATATATATATATATATATATATATATATATATATATATATGTATATATATATATATATATATATATATATATATCTTCACTGTAGTTGAGGAAGGTAGCACCCAGTCTGCAATCAGTGCAGTGCAATCTGGCCCTCCCACTGACCATATACACAAGAAAAGGCCACCTCCCTGGAATGAGTTTTTGCAGGTTGGGATGTCTGAGATTATTATCATTTTCTCTGATTTTTCCTGGGATTGCAAAAAGGACTGCAAATATTTTGAACACATATGAATTTTTGATGCATGCACATTACTAATGAATAATATTTTTTTGCCCTAAGCACTTTTTGCTCACTGTGTCAGCACAAAGTTGTTTTCTTTTGCACTTTTTTTTTAACAGCATTTGCACTTTAACTGTTTGTTTCATAGAAACAAATACTTTTTGTATGATAGATTCATTATTCTATGCAGTGACACAGAGTTTATCAGTAGACATGATTGTTGGATTGAATGTATTTCACACGTGTACAGTAAGGGATCAGGTTAATAGCAGTGGGTTCACTATCACCAGATTTTGGGATTATAGATTTGCGCTGCTTGCTTATTTCTTCTTGCCAATTAACCGCTTGCTGACCGCATATACGTTGGCAGAATGGCAGAGGCAGGCAAACGGGCGTAGAGGGACGTCCCTTTAAATTTGCCGCCTTTCGGGCGGGAGGGTGCCCACGGGAACTCGTTGTTCGCCGGCGGCCGGCGATTACAGTGTGGAGAGGTAGAACGGGGAGATGCCTATGTAAACAAGGCATTTCCCTGTTCTGCCTTTGTTATGACAGAGATTTACTGCTCCCTGTCATCGGGAGCAGTGATCGCTGTCATGTCAGTGGTAACCTACAGTTAGAATCACTCCCTAGGACACACTTAACCCCTTGATCGCCCCCCCCCCCTAGTGTTTAACCCCTTCCCTGCCAGTGTCATTTACACAGTAATCAGTGCATTTTAATCGCACTGATCGCTGTATAAATGACAATGGTCCCAAAATAGTGTCAAAAGTGTCCGATGTGTCCGCCATAATGTCGCAGTCACAATAAAAATCGCTGATCGCTCCATCAGACTTTTGCTGGCGGAAATTCCAGCCAGCAAAAGATTGAGAGCAATTTTTCGGTCGGAAAAAGTTCCAATCAGAAATTCCGACCGTCTGTACCAATTCTGATGTGTAAAATTCCTACGCATGCCCGGAAACAACTCGTCGCATGCTCGGAAGCATTGGACTTAATTTTCTCGGCTCATCGTAGTGTTGTACGTCACCGCATCCTTGACGGTCGAAAGTTCAGCGAACTTTTGTGTGACCGTGTGTATGCAAGGCAAGCTTGAGCGGAATCCCATCGGAAAAACCACCCAAGATTTTTCCGACGGAAATTCCGCTCGTGTGTACGCGGCATTAGTGTTTAACCCCTTCCCTGCCAGTGACATTTACACAGTAATCGGTGCATTTTTATAGCACTGATCGCTGTATAAATGCCAATGGTCCCAAAAATGTGTCAAAAGTGTCCGATGTGTCCGCCGCAATGTCGCAGCCTTGCTAAAAAACACAGATTGCTGCCATTACTAGTAAGAAAAAAAATAATAATAAAAAAGCCATAAATATAGCCCCTATTTTGTTGATGCTATAACCTTTGCGCAAACCAATCAATATATGCTTATTGCGATTTTTTTTTTTACCAAAGAATATATATCGGCCTGAATTGAGGAAGACAATCTTTTTTTTATATTTTTTTTGGGGGGGGGGGGGATATTTATTATAGGAAAAAGTTAAAAATATTGCTTTTTTTTTTCAAAATTGTTGCTCTTTTTTTGTTTATAGCGCAAAAAATAAAAACCGCCAAATGCCATCAAAAGAAAGCTCTATTTGTGGGGAAAAAAAGGACGTCAATTTTGTCTGGGCAAGGGTCACGCAACCGCGCAATTGTCCATTAAAACGACGCAGTGCCGTTTCGCAAAAAAAATGGCCCGGTCATTACGGGGGTAAATCCTTCTGAGGCTGAAGTGGTTAAAAAAGGCAAGGTGTTCTGTGAATGGTGACTGTGCCAATCAAGTGACCCCAATGGGTATAGGGGCAGAAGATCACAGCTATCACTGGAGTAGCACCAACTACTACAGTGTTTTCCAGCTTCCCCATTGGTCCATCAGGTATGAGATATGAATGGTTATATTGCACCAAGCCGGACCAATGCAACCGTACAATACAAATAATTCAACTTTGAATTGATAACTCCCAGTATGTTCTCACTGGCTGACACTTTGATTTCTCATTAATGAGCAATTAGTTTCAAGTGAAGTTCCTCGGGGACTTTTGTCTGCAGAGCCGGTGTTGTGTATATATAGAGGGAGCAGGATCAGCTCTATAGGGATCCCGCTGATGTGACACTCTGCTGACACCCATGAGATGTGAGTGATGTTCTGCCTTTACTGTGAATGGTACATTGTGGTACAAGGTGTTTGTGGCCCCTATACCCATAGGCAGCAAACTCTTCCAGGGGCCCCTGTGAGTGGGTGTCTCTGCTGAGAAAAAAATGTCGTATTATTGACTCAGGGTTTATTTTATTTACATTTTTGTGTTCGATTTTTAAGACTTTTATTTTACTATTTCTATCAAATATTCACAAATATAATTGTAACACATTATACCCCCCCCCCCCCCATAGAGCTTTGGGGGCTTCTAAAGACAGGGCACAGAGGGGTTGATTTACTAAAACTGGAGAGTGCAAAATCTGGTGCAGCTGTGCTTGGTAGCCAATCAGCTTCTAGTTTTTTTTTTTTTTTTTTGCCGAGCTGAAGTTAGAAGCTGATTGGCTACCATACACGGCTGCAAGAGATTTGGCACTCTCCAGTCTTAGTAAATCAATACCACAGTCTCTCAAATGTACACCTATCAGCCATAACATTGTGACCTCTGGCAGGTAAAGGGAATATCTTGTTACGTTGGCATCTGAAGATTGGTGGGATATATTAGGTGGCAAGGGAACGTGTTGTCCATGAAGATGATGTGGTGAAAGCAGAAAAAATATGGGTGTCGCAGTTTGTTGTGTATGGGGCTGTGAAGCCCATGGTGACCCATGTCCACGGCCAAAATCTTCTACAATGGTCACATGAAGATCAGAACTGGACTACAGTTTATGAGACCAAGCTCATACAATATTCCAGCAGTTGGAAAGGTGGAATTAATTTATCTTCATATATTTCTTGAGGGAAATTGTTCAGAAATATCTCTGTCCCAAGTGAAAGAGCCCCTTCATTCTTTCAACTCAAACCACACATATAAGACCCAGGTTAACAGGGGCAATGCGAAATGCTGAGTCCGGTGTGGTTGTACGGTGAGTCTGGGTAGTGCAGACCTGAATAGGGTTCTCGGTCACCCTGTGCCCCTAATAGACGCAGGGTTACTTACACATAGGAGGGCCCGAGGGGAGCTGGACAAGGAGTTTCCGGAGCTCTCCAAGGTAAGCTGGGTTCCACAAGGCCCCCCAGCCCAAAGTGACTCCCGTCACAGGAGCAATGGAAGAAGGTGGCCTGGTCTGATGAATCACGTTTTCTTTTACATCACGTGGGTAGCCGGGTGCGTGTGCCTCACTTACCTGGGGAAGCGATGGCACCAGGATGCGGTATGGTAAGAAGGCAAGTCGGCAGTGGCAGCGTGATGCTTTGGGCAATGTTCTGCCGGGAAACCCTGGGTCCTGCCATTCATGTGAATGCTACTTTGGTGTCCATGTCTCAATGGGTGAGGACTGTTTTAGCAAAAGGGGGACCATACTCAATATTAGGTGGGTGGTCAAAATGTTATGGCTTATTGGTGTATGTGTGCAAATCTCAAATATAACCTCAATGTAACACTTCCAGATATTTATTATTAGATTTTTTTTTTTTTGGACAATATTGTTTGGCAAAAATAATGTATCTTCTATGTAGTCTTTAGACACAAAGATATACTATATTACCAAAAGTATTGGGACACCTTCCTTTACATGCATATAAACTTTAATGGCATCCCAGTTTTAGTCTGTAGGGTTCAATATTGAGTTGGCCCACCCTTTGCAGCTATAACAGCTTCAACTCTTCTGGGAAGGCCGTCCACAAGGTTTAGGAGTGTGTCTATGGGAATGTTTGACCATTCTTCCAGAAGCCCATTTTTGAGGTCAGGTACTGATGTTCGATGAGAAGGCCTGGCTCGCAGTCTCCGCTCTAATTCATCCAAAAGGATTGATCGGGTTGAGGTCAGGACTCTATGCAGGCCAGTCAAGTTCCTCCACCCCAAACTCGCTTATCCATGTCTTTATGGACCTTGCTTTGTGCCCTGGTCCAAATCATTTGGTGGAGGGGGGGTATGGTGTGGGGTTGTTTTTCAGGGGTTGGGTTTGGCCCCTTAGTTCCAGTGAAGGGAACTCTTAATGCGTCAGCATACCAAGACATTTTGGACAATATCATGCTCTCAACTTTGTGGGAACAGTTTGGGGATGGCCCCTTCCTTTTCCAACATGACTGCGTACCAGTGCACAAAGCAAGGTCCATAAAGACATGGATGAGCGAGTTTGGGGTGGAGGAACTTGACTGGCCTGCACAGAGTCCTGACCTCAACCCAACAGAACACCCTTGGGATGAATTGGAGTGGAGACTGCAAGCCAGGCCTTCTCGTCCAACATCAGTGCCTGACCTCACAAATGCGCTTCCGGAAGAATGGTAGAAAATATCTTTTTTTTCTCAAAATTTTTGGTCCTTTTTTCATTTATAGAATAAAAAATAAAAAAATCGAGTGGCAAATATCACCAAAAGAAAGCTTTATTTATTTTAAAAATTGATATAAATATCAAAAACGGACGTTGGGTCGTCCGAAAATCTAAGCATGTATACGAGGCTTTAGAGTTTCAATTTGCATGCAATGAGGCAGGCCCTTACACTACATGGTTTTGGTAAATCTAAAGGAAATCTGACAACAAAAGTTGGATAGTGTGTATGAGGTCCAAAGGGGGCTGAATACAAATGCACACCACGCTTTTCACATATTTGTTTGATTTAATTTTTTATTTGAAAACCATTTACCATTTTCCTTCCACTTCCACTTCACAATTATGTGCCACTTTGTGTTGGTCTATCACATAAAATCCCAATAAAATACATTTACGTTTTGGTTGTAACATGACAAAATGTGGAACATTTCAAGGGGTATGAATACTTTTTCAAGGAAAATGAAAAAAGACTGAAAGTTTGGAAAAAAAAGAAAAGTTTTCTTAGTTTCTGTTATAAAATTTTTGTAAATAAGTAACTTTTCTCCTTCACTGATATATACTGATGAAGCTCCACTGTTGGGCACTGATATCAGTGGCGGCTGGTGTTTTATCTTTTTTTGGGGGGGGCGGCAAACAACCACCCATCAACCCCCCCACCCCCTGAGCGCCACCCCCCCGCTGTTTGCCGGTCGGTCTGGCACTTACGGCATCAGCTGCGGCGGCGGGTGGCAGGCAGCATGGTGCAGCGTCTCCGTGTCCTCTCCTCCATGGCGGCTTCCAGGTCCTCCTCTCCTCCTCCTAGGCATCCAATAGGATTGTCTGTCCCTCCAGCCAATAGGGCGGTGTCAAAACCGGCTTCCTCATTGGCCCGGGGGGAAATCAGTGTTACAACAGCAAATATTCATTCGCTATTTTAACACACCTGGGTGGGATCAGAGCGCACTCTCTGTGACCCGAGCCCACCCTATATTGAAGCCTATTAGAGCCTCTGGCTCTAATCAGTGCTTCAAAAAAAAAGCCCCCCCCTGCATTGGAATCCATGCGCCGGTCTCCTGAAAGGAACCGGACACGTGGATGGGGGTGGGGATGGCGATGGACGGTGGCTGTGCCTGTGCCCCCTTAATGGACGGGCCACCCCTGACTGATAGGCAGCACTGATGGGTATCGATAGGCGGCACTGATGGGCACTGATAGGCGGCAATGATGGGCACTGATAGAAGGCACTGATAGGTGGCACTGATGGGCGCCACTGAAAGCCTGCACTGATGAGGAGGCACTGATGGGCATTGACAGGCATCACTGATGGGCACTGAAAGCCAGCACTGATGGGCACTGATTGGCATCACTGATGGGCACTGATTGGCATCACTGATGGGCACTGATTGGCATCACTGGTGGGAACTGGCAATACAGGCATTAATCTCTTATGAAAAGTACAGGACATTTTGTTCAACTTGCGTGAATACTTTTGACATTCGTGCAACAAATGTTTTATAAATAGACACCATTGTGATGTTACTGGTAGCATCTCCAGGTAAGAACTTTGAAATGGATTCACAAAAAAATAAATTTGCAGTGATGCACGGTGCTAAACATAGTTACATAGTTAGTCAGCTTAAAAAAAGTCCATCTAATTCAACCAAACAAATAATAAAAAATAGAAATGTTGGCTTTGTAAAATCTTGAAGTACTTTGTAGAACTGGAATTAGTGATTTATTTTTTCTGTCTTACACTTTTCTTCCATAGATCTGCCTATGGAAGATTTCCACCAACTCAATGGCCAATCAAACCGACGTCTACGAGTTTGTTCTTCTTGGATTCCCGGGTCTCAATGAGAGGTATAATGCCGCTGTGTCGTCGGTGTTCTTCCTCATCTATAATGTGTCTCTCTTCTCCAATGCCACTGTAATAGGGTTGATCATTCTAAAAGAACACCTATACCAGCCAATGTACATGGTGATTGCGAACTTGGCCCTCTCTGACCTCATCATGGACACGGCGACCTTGCCAAAAATGATTGCCAAATACTGGTTCGGACATGAATCCCTGTCCTTCCTTGCCTGTTTTCTCCAGATGTTTTTTGTCCACAGTCTCGGTTCCCTGGATTCGTTCATCATCATGTTAATGGCTGTCGATCGGTTTGTTGCAATTTGCAGGCCCCTTCATTACTGTTCCATTATTACCAACAAACTTCTGTTGCTCATTTGCCTTATCTTTTGGTTGATTTCAGCCATGATTGGACTAAGCATTGCAATTATGGGGGCCCAGTTACCCTACTGTGGGCCAAACAAAATCAAAAACTGCTTCTGTTCCCTGACGCCAGTCTCCATTTTGTCCTGTGTGGACTCATTGATGACCAGGAGGATCGTATTTTTCATTGCCTTGGTCGTTCACCTGCTCCCACTTTCTTTTATTATCTTTTCCTATGTAATCATAGTTTGGAAGATCCGATTGATGGCCGTCTCTGAGAATTGGCAAAAATTGTTTTACACGTGCACCACACATGGCTTCGTCATCTTCCTCTACTTCGTCCCCAGGCTGGCTGTTTACACCTATAATCAATTCCAGTTGATCTCCATAGTAGACTTCAATGTTTTTCTCATTTGCCTTTATACATTTGTGCCTCATGTTGCCAGTCCTATTATATATTGCCTTAGAACAGAGGAAATAAAAAACACTTTGGTAAAAGTTGTTAGGAAGGTGTTTAGTTCATGTAACAAAGTTCCGACATAAGCATAAATGATGCACAAATAACAGGTGAATGATAAAATGTGGGGTGGTTTGGGTGCCTGTGTTCTAATACAAGAATTAAAAGGCCTAGATGATAATGCAGTGTATAATTGGCCAGCACGGGACAGTTTTAATAGGGGGAGAATAGGCCTAACCAGTGTATGCCTAACTTTTATTTTTACTGTGAGGATAGGTGAGTGCCCTGAGTAGGTAGTATAGATGCACCAATATCATTTTTTTACGAGTATTGATACTTTTTCTTTTATTGTATTGGCCGATAACAGTTATCGATACCTACCGCAACTGTTTTGTGTACACTTCAGCTATCAGCAATGGTACAAAGCATTGAAAAATTATGTACAATTGCAATAAAATGTTTTTTTTTAATTTGTGTGCTTTTTTTATGAAACGTGTAAATAATAGGATTTTTAAATACAGCTTACCTGTAAAATCCTTTTCTTGAGAGTACATCACGGGACACAGAGAATTCATTACATAGTGGGTTAGATAGGCACCATCGGTGATTGGACACTGGTTAACCCTAATTAAGGAGAATTCCTCACCTATATAACCCCTCCCATACGGGGAGGACCTCAGTTTTGTAGCAAAGCAATAGGTAACCACGTAAAACCCATAGAAGGGTGGGAGCTCTGTGTCCCGTGATGTACTCTCAAGAAAAGGATTTTACAGGTAAGCAGTATTTAAAAATCCTATTTTCTTGATCATACATCACGGGACACAGAGTATTCATTACATAGTGGGATGTCCCAAAGCAATGCTCATGACTAGTGTAGTCCAGATGTACCCCAATTTTACCCATACTGTTAGCCACCATACTCCACCCTCTTACCAACTTAAATAACGAGACCACACCTTTCATCTGGAGTATAAATGGCCATAACAGCCTTTTATTAAACAACTGTATAAAATTACCTCCAATATTAACTTCAATATGAATAACATATAAACTCAGATAAAACAACATGTTTTAAACAATCTGTTGGTCAATGACGGAGCTACCCCAGTTTACCACATATCCACAAGAGGGCACTGCAGGAACATGTTTCAAAACTGATAAGGCCTCCAGCTGTACCGCTCGGAGACAACCCCCTCCCGCAGTGCAACATACCGGTATTCCTTTCAGGAATACACAGGAGGGGCCATACTATTGCTGACCCCCCACCCCTTTTAACCTTTTATTTACCGCTACCGTCACCGACCAACAACAACAAACCAGCCACAGCCCAAAAGGATGAAACCTTATCCTTAAGGGCCCCTCCACACCCTCAAGGCCCGTTCTATTCCTTCCTGCAAACCCATGGTCCAAAGATCCGTCCCCACATCTATGAGGTGGACCCCATCCCTCCTCAAATAGAGGCCTACATTTATCTCGAGCTCTCTGTGCCGAATCACCATGCCCCCTTGTTGAACCAAAAACCTCCCCACCACCCTGTTGACACGTATACAAGCCTTGTTAATCCTTACCACAGACCTAGCATTGCGCCACGAAGTTCGTGCCACAATATCAGACCATAGTAACAAAGTGTTCGGATAATTAGTGTGCAAGTGCAACAAATCTGCTTTTACATCCTCTATCAGGTCCCGGACCGTCCTCACCCCCAAATCATTACCTCCAGCGTGTATGACCAACACATCCGGAGGTCTATCTAGCCAGGCAAATCGTTCCACCTCTGAAACCACTCTGCCCCACATCATTCCTGGTCTCCCCAGCCACTTGATAAAAGCCTCCCTTCTCGATATGCCTAACTGGCGCCCATCTGGTCTCGCATCACCTCTCCTTGCCCCCCAACAAACGTAGGAGTGTCCCAGTATCCAGACGAGGCGTGGAGACACTCCATCTGAAACGAAAAGACAACAAGGCAGGGTGATATCACCAACGCAACAGACCAAAAACACCCACTACCTATATGTGAAAACCCAACTTATACAACATACGGGTTTCATTTATTTTCCATTTATTTATTTATTTATTTATTTATATATATTTTTATTTTTTTTTTTATTTTTATTATTCCACTACTAATTGAGGGAACGGAATCTCTTTGATTCCCATCTACCTATCCTCCGCACCGCTGCTTCATCCAACCCGCATCTGGCAGCTTCTGTGGCCGCCCCAATGCGGAAGGAGTGTGAGGCGTATGCTTTCTCATCCAAACCTATCATCGGTAAGCATTTTCGAAACACCGCCACAAACTGAAACTTTGAAAGGTAAGCACCATTCTCATGACATAAAAATGGACCCTCACCTACCGGTCTAATCTTCCCAAATTCATTAACCTTCCTCACCGGACATACTGGCGATCCCGGTAATGCATGCAGCCACACATCTATGCCCTTTCCCAATTGGTCTGTTTTCGACCTCCTCAGCCGTAAACACACACTTCCCATGTGTGCCCGCACGTCTTGCACCAAAATACCCCCCGCTTCCTTTTTGGATGGGCTGACCAACTCCCCTACCCGAAACGCCCCAAAAAACGCCAGCGAAAAAGCCGCTGTAAAAAGTAAACATTCATAACTTGAGCTGCACACCAACCCTAGCTGATCACAAATTGCCAACAGGTTGGCAAAAGTGACCGGTCTACGGTTATCTTTTTTCTTGTGCCCTTTCCGGTACCCTTTTAATGCCTGCCGTACCCAAAATTCCTTCGTCCAATCCTCCATCCCCTGTAACTTAAACAGAAACGACAGCGCCGCCAATTTCTTACCAATAGACGATACCCCCACCCCATTTTCCATATTCCTGGACACAAAATAAAGGACCAATAATCTCAACTCTCCCCCGTCATCCTTTGCTCCGGATTCCCGTACAAGTCTCAACCATTCACCCCATACCTTCACATAGGCCGACCATGTGGACTCACTCACAGACTGTTGTATCCATCCTGCGATGACTCCAATGCCAGCTCCCAGATCCAACCCGGGCAAGGAATCCCTTCCTTCTCTGCAGCCGGAGCTAATTCCCTGAACTTGTCCCACTGAAAGCGAGACAGTGAATCAGCCAGCGTATTTTCAATCCCAGGTATATGCACAGCATATATAAAAATATTCAATTGCAAGCACCGTAATACCAACTGTCGCAATAGTCTTATGACAGGTTGAGAAGATGCTGACAAGCGATTGACTACCTGCACCACTCCCATATTATCACAGTTCAACCGCAACTTTAAATTCTGACAAGCCTTGCCCCATAATTCCATAGCCAGAACTACTGGAAACAATTCCAATAGTACCAAGTTACGAAGGAAACCTGCTTCAACCCAGGATTTTGGCCATGGTTCTGCACTCCATTGACCCTTAAAGAACGCCCCATATCCAGTAGATCCCGCCGCGTCAGTAACTAATTCTACATCGAAGTTGCTTACCGGACCAGACATCCACACTGACCTCCCGTTGTATTCCGACAAAAATTGATACCATACCTTTAAATCCTCACGATGATCCTTAGTAAGCCTAATGAAATGGGCCGGTGCTTTTACCCCAGCCGTAGCTGCAGACAGCCGTCGGCAAAAAACCCTACCCATGGGTATGATTCTACAAGCAAAGTTCAACTTACCAAGCAAAGATTGGAGATCCCTCAGCTGTATTTTTTTCATCCCATGGACCCGCCTTATTTCCGTCTGCAGATCCAGTAACTTTCCTTGCGGTAACCTACATTCCATTGCCATTGAATCAATAACAATGCCCAAAAAGCTAATCTCCGTGGTGGGGCCCTCAGTTTTGTCAGCAGCCAGGGGAACACCAAACCGTTCTGCAGTGTGTTGCAACGTTGACAATAAAATCGCACACACACTGGAAGACGGTGGGCCTATGCATAGGAAATCATCTAAATAGTGTATCATAGATTCAAGGCCGGACAAATCTCTTACCACCCACTCCAAAAAGGAACTGAAAACTTCAAACATGGCGCAGGAAATGGAGCAACCCATAGGCAAGCATTTGTCCACATAAAATTGTTCCTGCCACTTGCAACCCAGCAGCCAAAAACTGTCCGGGTGTACTGGCAGCAGCCTAAACGCTGCCTCAATATCAGCTTTTGCCATCAGTGCCCCTTTTCCATAGCGCCTGACCCATCGAACCGCCGCATCAAACGAAGTGTATGACACGGTGCAGACATCCGGGTCAATGAAATCGTTAACCGAACCCCCTTTTGGAAATGATAAGTGGTGAATGAGCCGAAACTTATTCGGCTCTTTCTTGGGCACCACCCCCAGAGGGGACACCACCAAGTCATTCAATGGTTTTGCCTCAAATGGCCCCCCCATCCGTCCTATAGCCACTTCCTTTTCCAATTTCTCCCCCACCACCCCCGGGTGTTGCAACGCAGATTTTAAATTCCGTGCTACTGGAGGAACCACCGCCAATGAACATGGAATTTTGAACCCCTCTCTAAAACCCTCAGTGATCAGTAACGCCGCTTTCCTATCCGGATACTTACTTAGGAAAGGTTGCATCCTTTCCACCTTCACCGGCGTCATCCCTCTTGTGAGCAAACTCCCCGGTACGTTTACCTTTTTTGAAACACCGAGACAGGGTGTGGGCTCCCCCACAGCCTGAACACTCGTGCTTGAATTTGCAGGACCCCCCAAATTTACAGGATCCTTCATTATACTGCCAGTATACCCCCCATTTTCTGCCGGCCGGTAGTCCTGAGGAGTTAGTACCCCCGGCCCCCCCTTGAAATAACTGAGGCGGGGTCCTAGCCGACGACATCAGCTTCATCCATAGGCTAATATCCTTATGGTCCCAACGCAGAGCCGGACGCACCGCTCTGCGTTGACGAAACTGCTCATCGTAACGTAACCACGCAGTTCCCCCGTACACTCTTTGTGCCTCACCTATAGCATCCATATAACAAAACAACCCCGAACAATGTTCAGGGTTCTTTTCGCCAATGACACTAGCCATGATAGCGAACGCTTGCAACCAATTCACAAACGTCCGCGGTATCAATCTATATCTCCTCTTCTCCTCATCCTCCTTCTTGGAATCGTCGGGTTTAACCCTATCCAGGTTAAACTTTTCCAATGGCAACAAGGAGAAAATTTCCACGCACTCACCTTTTTGAATTTTTTCTCTCACTTCAGGTTTCAAGTGTGCCCCTAACGGGCCTTCAAAACAAACATATATCTCACATTTTGCAGCATCTGCCAGCCTAACCACATCAGTCCTGCCTTTTGTTTCTGCAGCCCCCTTCTCACCTGCTGTTTCCTTGTCTGCCACCTTCTCTGGCGTTGTGGTAGCTGGCACCTCTGTAACCGCAGCCCCTGTCGCCCTTTGTGCATCCCCTTGCGGAGCCTGCCCTGGTCCCTCTCCAAAGCGACCAACCAGGGCCCTTAAACCCTCCAATAGCTCCTGGAGCTGTCCCCCTGACCCCGAACTGGCGGGTGCAGTACTCGCCAGTTGTTGGTCAGTAACCTGACCCACCCCGCTCTGCAAAGGTGTCACCATCCCTCCTGCAGTTGTTGCTATCCCCCCCAGCAAGCCCTGCAAAGCATTGGTAAAGGAAAAGTTATCACTAGACTTACCGGGCTGACCAGGATTCCTCCCAACAGCCGCTGTGCTGCTCTCTCTTGCTGGTTCCGGCTGCTGTAGCCCATCTTCCTCATCGGACACCTCGTCTTCGGACTGTTCCCCTTGCACTGGGACTGGCGTCAGAGGTAGCCCCCCAGGAGAAGCCCTCCTGGAGGCCGGAAGCCCACGCTGGTGTGAGGCCTGCACCGTGCGACGAGTCACTGCTGCCCCTGCTGCCCTGAACTTCCAGCTACCGGGCCAGCCTGGGCACTGTTTCCATCGCCATCTTGGGACACGTCCCCCCCGCCCGGTAAGCTCCGCCCACCCGCGGTGCCGCTCGATCCACGCGACCTGGACGCTGCTGCTCTCGGCGCCGTTCTCCCCCTTCTGTCCACCCGCTCACACTCGTGCAGAGGTACTGAGGGGCTGTTCGAAATCCTCCGTGCAGTGCCAGCGTGCGGGGAAGTGGCGCCATGTTGGCCCGTGGCCCCGCCCACCGCTCCGTGACCGCAGCGTGTAACCCGCCCGGGCCCCACCGAATCACCCGTGTGGCTCCTCTTGGCCGGCGGTGCCGATTGTTCCCCCCTTGGGCTCCGTGTCAGACGACCCTGTCCATGTCCTGGCCCAGGTGAATAGCGCGCCGGAGGCCGCGATCTCCGCGCACGCACAGACGGCTCACCTTCACCCCCTGCATGGCTTGCTTCTCCCCCGAGCATCGCTGTGACCTGGCTGCGAAGCCAGTCGGATCCATTCGCCGCCGCCTGCCGCAACCGCGCCAAAATCGCCTCAACGTCCGCCATTGTGTCTGAGGAGCAGAGAAATTCTGCCTCCTCGTGTCTCCTTCCCAGCACACTGTTCCGTTTTTGCTCCTCCCCTCTTTTATAAGGCCACTCCTCCTTACTTTCCTGTTATCTCCTCCCACACTTTTCCTTGAAACATTAACCCTATGTGTGTCACTAGACACACTGTCATGCCCGGCCCTGCACTATTCCTCTTCTTTCCATCATTCCGGGCCTCACTTTTGAGGGGATGGAGACACAGATCAGAAAATATAGACCGCAAACGGACCAGAGGAACTAAACTGCAGCCTGCAGTACACTGCGCCCGAAGGCGGTATCCTCTTGCCCTCTTACATCCACCTGATAGAATCTGGTGAATGTATGGACTGAAGACCAAGTTGCAGCCTTACAGATCTGAGCCATGGAGGCCTGGTGATGCACTGCCCAAGAAGCACTAACAGCCCTAGTTGAGTGCGCTTTCACATGAAAAGGAGGAGTCTTCCTCTTTATATCATAAGCCTGAAAAATAACCTGTCTAATCCATCTAGAAAGAGTGGATTTCGATGCTGCTTGGCCTTTTTTATGGCCATCCGGCAGAATAAACAAACAATCAGTTTTCCGTATCTGAGCGGTTGCCTGCAAATAGACACTGACTGCTCTAACCACATCAAGAGTGTGCAAAGATTCTTTCTCCGCAATCTTTGTAGGATCACATCTTGATTCAAATGGAATCCTGAAACCACCTTAGGTAAGAAGGAACGATTAGGACGCATAACAATCCTGTCCTTGTGAATAATTGCCGTCAAATTTAGACTTCGTAAAGCAGGGTGGCAAATCAGACCCTGTGTGAGCAGATCTGGCCAGAATGGGAGCACCCAAGCCCTGCCCACTGCCATCTTTAAAATCTCTGCATACCAAGGTTGTCTGGGCCAAGCCGGGGCTACTAAAAGGACTGACTTTGCTTCCCTTTTGACCCTTCCCAGGAACCGCGGAAGAAGTGGGTTCGGAGGGAAGGCATACATTAGATTGTACTGATCCTATGGGATTGTCAGAGCATCTGACCCCTGAGCAAGTACATCCCTTGTTCTGGACACAAATTTGTCCAGCTTCCTGTTGAATCTGGACGTGAATAGATCCACATCTGGTGTTCCCCACCTTTGACATATGGTTTGGAATATGACTGGGTGTAGGGACCATTCTCCTGGGCATAATTGCCGGCGGCTTAAGAAATCCGCTTGCCAATTTTCCACTCCTGGGATGAATACCGCAGACAGGCAGGGAACATGGCTTTCTGCCCATGCAAGAATACGATTCACCTCCCTTTGGGCATCCAGACTTCTGGTGCCTCCTTGGTGATTGATGTAAGCCACAGCTGTGGCATTGTCGGATTGTATCCGAATAGGATGACCCTGTAGCCTGTAAGACCAGTCCATGAGGGCCAAGTAAATTGCCAGAATTTCTAGAATATTGATGGGCAAGTGTCTCCCGGTTGCAGACCATCTTCCATGCATGCATGTTTCTTCCAGAACTGCTCCCCAGCCTGTCAGACTGGCATCTGTGGTTACGATCTTCCATTGTAGTGGAAGAAAGGCTTTGCCTTTCAAAAGATTTTTTGGTTCGTAATCACCAATTGAGGCTTTTGCTTATCCTTGGGGATAGGCACATCGGAAGATCCAAGGTATGAGTCTTTTTGTTCCAAGCTGCGAGAATGCTTCTCTGCAGGGGCCTTGAGTGAAACTGGGCAAATGGAACAGCCTCAAAAGTGGCAACCATCTTTCCTAACAGTCTCATACATAGCCGAATAGATGGACTCTTTTTGCTTAATACTAAGCGGACTAGAGCTCTTACGGCCTTGACCTTTGGCTCTGGTAGAAACACCCTGCCTTGAGCTGTGTCTATGATCATGCCTAGATACTCCAACCTTGTTGAAGGTTGCACAGAAGACTTTTCTAGGTTGATTATCCAGCCTAGTCTTTCCAAATGTCTTACTGTCTTGAAGACAGCGCGGTTCAGGTGTGCCACCGATTGCTCTATGAGTAGCAAATCGTCTAGATAAGCTACTACAGTTATGCCCTGAACTCTTAGATTTGCTAAGAGAGGGTCTAGAAATTTTGTAAAAATTCGAAGAGCTGTAGCGAGATCGAAAAGGAAGGGCCACAAACTGGAAATGGCGCTGGTCTACCGCGAACCTTAGATATCTTTGGTGAGCGGGAAAAATCGGCACATGAAGATATGCATCCTTGATATCTATTGATGCCATAAATTCTCCCCCCTGCAGGGTGGAGACCACCGAACGAATTGACTGCATTCGGAAGGATCGAATGTGTAGAAACTGATTCAGATCCTTTAGATCTAGGATGGGTCTGACATCTCCATTTGGCTTTGGAAAGGTGAAGAGATTCGAGTAGAACCCTGAACCCTGATCTTTTGGGTTCATTTCTACTATCACTCCCTGGGATAGTAAGCGATCTAAGGCCAGTAGTAGCGGTTCTCGCTTTACTGGATCTTTGGGAACTCTTGACCTTAGGAAACAAGCTGGTGGAAGCTCTAGGAACTCTATTTTGTAACCTAGAGATACTGAAGAGACCACCTACTTGTCTTGAACCTCTTCCCGCCAGGCTCCTGAAAACTGTAGGAGCCTCCCCCCCCACTCGACCGAGTGCGGGCGCCCCTTCACAGGGATGTTTTGGGGCTTTGTTTGGTAGGCTTTCATCCCCAAGCATTTTTCTGCCCTTGGGTGTGACCCTGGGCCTTTCCTCTAAAAGTAGATTGGAAAGGTCGTCGCCACTAGCAACATGTTTGGGATCTGAACCCATACACTCACCTCACCTTAGACACTGATGAAAAAACTGAGGTCCTCCACGTATGGGAGGGGTTATATAGGGGAGGAATTCTCCTTAATTTGGGTTAACCAGTGTCCAATCACCGATGGTGCCTATCTAACCCACAATGTAATCAATTCTCTGTGTCCCGTGATGTATGATCAAGAAATAGCAGATGATGTGCTTTTATTCCTCACCAACCTCTGGGTCACCTTGCTGAAACCCTCTCAGTATTTGCCAAAATTTCTGGCCTTTCTGTGAATGTGTCCAAATCAGTGGCTCTCCCAGTGAGAGCTGGAGACTCTCAAAAAATCCTTTTCATTTATTTGGGCTAGATCTTCCCTCTCCTATTTGGGTGTAAAGCTTCCTGGAGATTACAATTGTTTATTTGACCATAACTTCCCTTCCATGATTTCTAATCTAAAACAGTTACTTAAAACTTGGTCCCCCTATAGAATCCTATTCCTAGGGAATATATCTGCAATTAAAATGACGATCCTCCCTCAACTGTTATACTTGTTCTGCGCCCTGACCATAAAGATATCTAAGTCCTATCTTCTCAAACTTCAAGCACACTTTAACAGGTTCCTTTGGAAGGACAAGCCCCCAAGATTGTCTAGGGATGTACTGTATCGCCCTTTCAGACTACGGGGCCTGGGAGTTCCTCATGTATGGCTGTATTATTTAGCTAGTAGATTCTCGCAACAGGCACAATGGAACATTAAAAATTCAAGAGTCCCCTGGGTCAGATTTGAGCAAGATTTGATAGTCCCATTTTACCTTCCGGGAATACAGTGGTCATCTAAATCCCATGCCTCGGAGTTGTACTCCCAGAATCTGGTGGTAGCTCATGGGGTGAAATTATGGGATCTTTATAAATCAAAACTAGCACTTATATCGAAAGTCCCCCCTGCGCCTCATTCCTTGGTGAACCTAGGCTCCCTTCGGCCTTTGAAAACCCAAATGCTTTTGGGTGGTGGACAGATCAGGGTTTGACAATACTGGAGGATTTCGTGCAGGATGGGAAGTTTGCCTCTTTCCCCAAGCTTCAAGCCCCAAAAAATATCCCAGCAGGAAAATTTTATCGATACCTTTTTTCAGACACACTATGCAACATTCGTGCACCTCTTTTGAGTCCCTGTGCCAGACTGCCCCTAGACAGAAAGGCTTAATATCTGGGCTGTATAAATCTTTGGAAATGGTAAAAGATTGTCCCAAATTAAAACATGACCCAGTGGGAACGCAAATTAAATCTGGAATACGATCCCAAAGACTGGGAGGCTAACTGGCAGAATTAATGCACCAAATCTCTTACTATTAGAGAAACGGCGATTAAATTATATACTCGCTGGTACTATACTCCTCTACGATTGGGAAGGATATACCCCCAGACTTCCTCATCTTGTTTCAGAGGATGTGCTCTTCCAGGTTCTTTTTTTGCAGGTGTTCTGGGAATGCAAGGCTCTACAAGCTACTTGGATAAGGACTCCAGAGCTAATGGGCAAGCTGGCGGGGAGGCACATGGCTCTGACACATACTCACTGTCTGTTATTTGAAATAAATCCCTGATATCCCGAAACCCCTAATGAAACTATTACATGCTATTTGTATTGTGCTGCACTGGGCAATCGCCCTTAACTGAAAGTCTAACACAGTCCCATTCTCACAGGTTATCTCTCGAGTTGACCAAATAATGTTATCAGAAAAAATATTTCACACACTGCATGACTCCATCCCTATCTATGACGCTAAATGGAACCCTTGGTTCACTTTCTGTATTCAAGAATGACCTGAGTTATTGTTTTAGTGTTTTTTTTTATTGTTATTTTTGTTGTATTTTACTTTCTGCCTGCAGTCTTGTTTGACATACCATATCGCAGATAAGATCATCTAGCATTATGATTTTCTTGTATAACCACGAATACTTATCTATTTGGATGATCATTGTCTACCTAAGTAAACCAAATGATTTTTCGATATGTAGTTTTGTATCTCTTGTCATTTTGTACTGCAAATTTTTCTCTTTCAATAAAAAAATTAAGTGAAAAAAATATATAAAAGTGAAGGAACACTATCATCGTTTAAATGGTACAAAGAATATAACAGGATATGTAAAAAGGAAATCCAGGATGCAAAAATTCAAAATGAACGGCGGATTGCAAAAGATAGTAGGACAAACCCCCAAAAAATCTTCAAATATATTAATAGTAAAAAGGTCTGAGCATGTAGGCCCTTTACAAAATAATCTAGAGTGGGTGACTGAGGACAAAGAGAAGGCAAATTTATTAACCACTAGACGACCTGCCGCCATCATTATACTGTGGCAGGTTGGCTCTCCTAGGAAAATTGCTGTAGCTGTACATCTGGCCTCTAAATAGACTTATCAGTGCCCACCAGCTCTGTCCGTTTCAATGTCGCAGTCCTGCTAAAAATCGCAGATTTTACTAGTAAAAAAAAAAAATAATAATAAAAATACCATAAATCTAACCCCTATTTTGTAAATGCTATAACTTTTGCGCAAACTAACCAATATACGCTTATTGTGATTTTTTTTTTACCAAAAATATGTAGAAGAATACATATTGGCCTAAACTGAATACATTTGTTTTTTAAAACTTTTTGGGGATATTTATTATAGCAAAAACTAAAAAATATAATTTTTTATCAAAATTGTTGCTTTTTTTTTTGTTTATAGCGCAAAAAATAAAAAAAAACACAGAGGTGATCAAATACCACCAAAAGAAAGCTCTATTTGTGGGAAAGAAAGGAAGTCAATTTTGTTTGGGTATAGCTTTGCACATTTAAAGCAACGCAGTGCCGTATCGCAAAAAATTGCCTGGTCATTAAGGGGGCAAATCCTTCCAGGGCTGAAGTGGTTAAATACTTTGTTCAGCTCTGTGTATACAAAGGAGCATGGGGGAGCTCACGTCCATAATGGAAATGGTATTGACACAGCCCCAAATGATCCACAATGGCTCAAAAGTGATATGGTCCAGAAATATTTTGACAGAATAAAGGTGGATAAAGCACCTGGACCAGATGGCATCCACCCACGGATCCTAAAAGAATTGAGCTCTGTCATTTCAAAGCCATTGTTTCAAATTTTTAGGGACTCATTAATGACTGGAATTGTACCACTGGAATGGCGTAGGGCCAATGTGGTGCCTATATTTAAAAAGGTATCAAAGTCTTTACCAAGTAACTATAGACCTCTTATGCCGCGTACACACGGGCAGACTTTTCGACCGGACTGGTCCGACGGACTTTCTGACGGACTTTCCGATGGACTTTGGCAGGACTTCCCACGGACTTTCTAATGAATGGACTTGCCCACACATGATCACACCAAAGTCTGACGGATTTGTACGTGATGAAGTACGACTGGACTAAAATAAGGAAGTTGATAGCCAGTAGCCAATAGCTGCCCTAGCGTGGGTTTTAGTCCGTTGGACTAGCATACAGACGAGCAGATTTTTCGACCGGACTCGAGTCTGTCGGAAAGATTTGAAACATGTTTTATTTCTAGGTCCATCAGACTTTTGGGGAAAAAAAAGTCAGCTGGAGCCCACACATGGTCGAATTATCCGACGGACTCCAGTCCACCGGACCAAGTCTTCCTTAAAGTCCGCTCGTGTGTACGCGGCATTAGTATAACTTCTATAATCAGGAAGATACTGGAGAGTTTAATAAAAGACCACATAGACGAGTTTTTGCTTGAAAACAATATTTTAAGCATGGATTCATGAAAGACAGAAGACGTGGACGTGGTATACTTGGATTTTGCAAAAGCATTTGACACAATTCCCCACACACGGCTCATATGTAAGGTAAAGTCTACAGGCTTGGAAAGATCAATTTGTAAATGGATAGACTGTTTGAAAAAAGGGGGGAAATACTGCGCTAAACCAAATCAAAGTGAAATAAAAATAGAAGCTGACACTCAAACAAACAAAGTCCAAGTCAAAATACCAAAAAATTGTGTAGCGCTAAAAAACTGTGACCTAGTGAAAGGAGACATCCAAAAAGTCAACCTGTGCTGAGATCGATGTGTAGTGACTCAAAACAACCTACAAACAAAATATTTGTGTAAGAGATAAGATCATACACACAAGTACGTGTGAAATGAATAGTGTAACACAAAATTAAAACACAAAAAAAAAAACAACTCAATAAGTGTCAATGTCCACACGGATATATATATAGATAGAAAAGTTCTTTCTCCTCAATCTCCAAAAGAAATTCACAGATGAGAGTTTGGGTGCTCTTACCGGATAAGGTGGATGCACATACCGTACGGCAGTGCGTAATACTGGATTCCTGATGGTATGCGGGTGCCAGGCTAAGTTGTGCCAGTAGATCTGCGACTCCAGGCCACTCGCTAGTTGGTTTGCGGCTCCAGAATACTCGACAACTGGATCAATCCAAGGGACGATGTTAATGGGAAGGTAATCATCAGTATCCAAATATAGATAAGGGAGAAAAAAGGAGCCCCGGATATGCCCCAGTGGAAGACTTTTTAGTCGAAATGCGTCGGCCAGCACCTCCTGCTTCCCATTTTCCTTTTTATCTCTTTGTGATCACTTTTTACTTTTTATCCTGCACTTCGCTGTAAGATAACTTTTATTCCAATAAACCATTTTTTGGTTGACCTGCGCCATATGGAGCTCCTTTTTTCTCCCTTTTCTATTTAAAAAAAAGGCCTGGATTCTTTTCTAAATGTACATATTATAACTGGGTACTTACATTTATAGGTAAAGTTGATCCAGGGCAAATCCGATTGCCTCTCTGGGATCAGGAAGGAATTTTTTCCCCTGTAGTATCAAATTTGAGCATGCTCTGCTGGGGTTTTTCGCCTTCCTCTGGATATCAACTGTGGGTGAAGAAATGTGTATATGGGATTGTATTTTTTTTGGCTGAACTAGATGGACTTGTGTCTTTTTTCCTTGTCAAAAGAAGTTTATTGAGTATACAATATTATAAAGATACATAAAGTAAGTTTACAAGGATCTATAAAGTAAGCTCATTGTTTTACAGTAGGGTTTATATAGGTAAATATCATGAAATTTCAAATATTAAACATTGGGTTCACGTAAACCTAAATTAAAGATATATATCATTTCCTTAGTTACTTTTGTAGGTATTTAAATGATTTATAGCTACTATACATATTGTTTACAGGTAGAGTGTATATAGGTCAAATAAATTCTGATAATGAGCTTTAATCGTAATGACTTGTGTCTTTTTTCAACCTGACTAACTACACACAAGGGACACAATTCTTCTTAGGTGAGAGACATAAGCAGGAAACAACTACTGAAACCAAAGCAGAAAGACCATAAAAATGACATGACTGGTGTATGCTGATATATGGTTTTCTAACCTGTTAACTACCCCACTCTTGTATTACTTACCCTTACCTTCCCATTAACCACACCTTCTGGATCAATTGGCTGTCTGGCCCCTTTATTAACAACCATAACAAAATTCCATAAATTAACTTCCATTTAAATATATATATATATATATATATATATATATATATATATATATATATAAAACAACTTTTTAACATATATATACTGACTGTTATGTCTGAGGTTCATGAAGGAAGGTATTATATCGCATCGGCTGTACCACCACCACTTCCACATCCTGACCCCTAGCCGCGATCCCACCAGCTCAGGGACAACTATTGCCACCTTCTTGCCCAATACAGCCCGATGACTGATAGCCCATGATTACCATATAGGGAAGGTACCCATACCGAGATAGGCCCAACCCATTCCACGCCATATACTGTATACCTTCCACCATTCTGACCTTTACGAACCAGAGACCCCTGCCACAGGCGCCCACTATTGACACCTTACGCGTGGGTGGCCCACCACAGCCACAAGGCCCGTTGAAGACCTTCCTGGAGCCCCAGGAACCACATATCTATGCCCACAACTGACAAGTGAACCCCGTCTCCCCAAATACAGGCCAAAATCTCCTTCTAACTCACAATGGCGAACCACTAGCTCCCCATTGCAGACCACAAACTTTGCCATGGCTCTGTTGACCTTGATCCTGGCCTTTTTTATCCTTTCCACTGACCTATCCCCCCTCCAAGCTGCTCTGCCAATGATGTCTGACCATATTAAGACAGTATCTGGAAAGGCCATATGCAACCGAAGGAAATCCCACTTTATGTCTCTAATGAGGTCCCTGGATGCCCTGATACTAAGGTCATTGCCCTCAACATGCAGAAGCAGCACATCAGGAGGCCTATCCATCCTGGCGTACCGATATATCAAAGGCACTTTTTGGGACCACAGCATGCCAGGTATACCGATCCAGAGGACCGTGGCCTCCACCCTGGAAAAACCCAGCTGCCTGCCTTCCGGTCTAACCACCGCCCTCCTAGCCCCCCCAGTGAACATAGGAGTGACCCAGGATACACATCAGGCACACAGAAACACAAAAAAGAACATAGGCAACAAGACACCAACCACATTTCACTTCCATCGCCAGACCAGAAAGGCCACATACAACACCATACAACACCAAAAAAGAACATAAACCCCCCCATGACCCCCCAACCCCTTGAGTTGAGGGCTCCACGTCCCCCTCTCTCCCTTTTTCACCCGCTTCAAAGGAGATGAGGGCGTACATATAATCGAAATTGGTGAGATTCCCAACGACCAATACGGTGAAGCATCTGATCGCTGACACCCCAATGCACCACCTCAGTGGCCGCTTCAATCCTGAATGAATGCCTGAAGAACAGTCTTCAAGGGATCCCACATCCATAGAAAGATTAATCAGTTACATCAGCATCAGGTGCTTGATAGCTGCTGATCCAATATAACAAGTATTCGGCGCAACGATGGACAGCAGATTCCAATAATACAATGATGCACATAAAAAAAAATAATAATAAATGAAAGGGTTAACAGTTCATAATAACAATAAGTGGAGGGTAAGTCCGAGATGAGAACTGCAAGTGGAAGAGGCAGGGGTAATGTGTAGAATCCACATTCAGGGCAGCCTTCCGAAGGGAGTAAAAGCCATTATCCCAATGCACTGTAAGACAAGGAAAAGGAGGCGCCTCTGGGTGCAGACTTTTAAAACAATTTATTAAAAAACAGCAACAGCTGGTAATACACTCACATTTAGGTAGAAAGTATCAAGCATTAAACATGTCCCAGGGCAATCCAGGGGATCCGTGGAGTCATCTCTCGGCTGGTAGGTGTAGAATAGCTCTGGGCAGTCTAAGAACGCTGGATGTGGACGGCCGAGACACACATCCGGAGACAGGCACCAAAGAGAGGCTTGGTTAGCAGCCGATCCAGACACGGGATGATGACGTCACACGATGTGCGACGCGTTTCCTGAGCTGGCACGCTGTGAGTGGTGTGACGGCGGCGCTCCTTTGTCAAGCTTCTTGACAAAGGAGCGCCGCCGTCACACCACGGCTTGCAGCTTGACAAAGGAGCACCGCCGTCACACCACTCACGGCGTGCCAGCTCAGGAAACGCGTCGCACATTGTGTGACGTCATCATCCCGTGTCTGGATCGGCTGCTAACCAAGCCTCTCTTTGGTGCCTGTCTCCGGATGTGTGTCTCGGCCGTCCACATCCAGCGTTCTTAGACTGCCCAGTGCTATTCTACACCTACCAGCCGAGAGATGACTCCACGGATCCCCTGGATTGCCCTGGGACATGTTTAATGCTTGATACTTTCTACCTAAATGTGAGTGTATTACCAGCTGTTGCTGTTTTTTAATAAATAGTTTTTTTAAAGTCTGCACCCAGAGGCGCCTCCTTTTCCTTGTCTTATAGCTGCTGATCCAAGACTGATTCATTTTTATGGATCTGAGCCTATCAACGGAGTCTGTGGACAAATGCACTCTATGATCAGTTACAAACCCTCCAGCAGCACTGAATGTGCATTCAGAAAGAACGCTGGATGCAGGACAGGCCAGTAGCTCAATTGCATATTGAGCAAGTTCTGGTCAGTGGTCCATCCTCAAGACCCAGTAACCCAGTTGATGTTCTGTTGGAAAGGTCTCCAAGTCTGCTCTTTCCCCTAGATATCCCTTCACCATGTAATGCAGACACTTGCGATGGTTGCTTTAACCGATCAGACCTTGGACTGAAAAATTGACTAAAGGCATCGGTCAGCCAGCCACCTTCTCCACAGCTCTTCCTCTGACTGAACGAAGCCTCAGCAACATGTTGTCCAGCACCAGCAAATTGTAACCTTCCAGGGTCTGGAAATGCATTGCACAAACCTTTCTTCAAGGCCTCCTGAAGATGTTTCAACCTCTGCTCCCTCTGCGAAGGCAGGATGAGTTCTGTAACCTTACCCTTGTAATGTGGATCAAGAAGGGTTGCCAGCCAGTAATGATCCCTCTCCTTGATACCAGGAATCCTAGGGTACTTTCGCAGGCTTTGCAGAATCAGGGGGGGCATGCAGCGTAAGTTTGCAGAGGCATTCGATTCTGAGTCCTCTGGGTCAAGGATCTAAGGATCACATGATCTGTAACAACCTCCTCCCAGCCACGTACAACCGCTTGGGTTTCTGGGAACTGAAAACCATCCCTTGAAGACTGCTGCTGAGTGTTATCCTCCACATCCATGCTGACACAATCCTCCTCTTCTTCCTGTGTGTTTGGCGGGCCCGCAGGAATACTATCTGGATAAAGGGGGCCTTGAGAGGTAAGGAAGTCCTTCTCTTCCTCCCGCTGTTCTGCCTAAAGTGCCCTGTCCATTATTCCATGAAGCGTGTGCTTGAACAGGAAGACAAGAGGGACAGTATCACTGATGCATGCATTGTCGCTGCTCACCATCCTTGTGGCCTCCTCAAATGGTGACAGGACAGTGCATGCATCCTTGATTAGTAGCCACTGGCATGGTGAAAGGAAGCCAAGCTCTCCTGACCCTATCCTGGTGCCATATGCACACAGGTACCCATTGATGGTCCTCTGCTGCATGTGCAGCCGCTGCAGCATTGCCAACATTGAGTTCCACTTGGTGGGCATGTCACAAATGAGGCGGTTGGTGAGCAGGTTGTATTCCCTTTGAATGTCAGCCAGCCGAGCACTGGCATTGTATGACCGGCGGAAATGACCACAGACTTTTCTGGCCTGCCTCAGGAGATCCTGTAAGCCTGGGTACTTGCTCAAGAACCGCTGCACCACCAAATTCAGGACGTGTGCCAAACATGGAACATGGGTGAAGTGTCCCTGTCAGAGGGCAGAGAGAAGGTTGGTGCCATTGTCGCATACAACCATTCCTGGCTGAATCTGGCATGGTGTCAACCACCTCTAAGCCTGCCCCTGCAGAGCTGACAGAATCTCTGACCCAGTGTGGCTCCTGTCCCCTAAGCAGACCAACTCAAGCACTGCATGGCATCTTTTTGCCTGAGTGCTTGCGTTGCCCCTTGAACACTTACGGAGCACCACTGGTTCAGAGGACAAATCTGGAGAAGAGGCCATAGAGGAAGAAGAAGGGGAGGGGGTGGAGGAGAGAGCTGTGGCAGAATAACTCGATCTCGCAGTGCATTATGGGGCATTCTGCGGTGCTCGAACTTATGTTCGACCCGAACATCGAGCTCATCCTTAATCTGCAGTAATGTTTCATACTCTGTCTGCTTACCTCTGGTCTGTGTATAAGCTTAGGGATCGCGCTCTCACACCTGCATGTTTAAATAATCTTATCTCAGCATGGCTCCACCCAAGCCTCTAACAGGAAACATTATTTAACACCGTGCACTGCAAGCCAGCCGTGTCCGAGTAGTGTGTTTAGGCTCCCCTGTGTGTTTCTTGCCTTGTGCTCTATGTTTGATTTCGTGTACCGACTTTGGTTTGTTCTCTTGACTATCCCTGTCTGCTGGTATCCCCGACCTTTGGCGTGTTCTCCTGACTATCTCTGTCTGCTTGTAGCTCTGACCTTTGATGTGTTCTCCTGACTATCCCTGTCTGCTTGTAGCCCTGACCTTTGGCGTGTTCTCCTGACTATCCAAGTTTGCTTGTAGCCCCGACCTTTGGCGTGTTCTCCTGACCATCCCTGTCTGCTTGTTGTAGCACCGACCTTTGGACTTGTTCTCCTGACCATCCCTGTCTGCTTGTTACCCTGACCCTTGGCTTGTCCTTCTGACTATTCCTTGTTGCCCTGCACTGCTGCTTCCTCTCCATCCACCAGAGCCTGCCGTGAGCATGAGCTGGGAGACCCTGGGGGCCGCAACCTGGAGTCAGCTGCAGCGAAGTCCATCCTCAACATCAGAGGCTCTGGTGAAAATCTGCTGGCTCTTAGACTCCGCACCCTGGGGAATCTTATGCTCTAGCTCCCTGTTCCATCCGTGTCAGTGCTCAGGTGGAGCTGCTTTCCTCAACCACCCAAAGCTCCATCAGCAGCACTCAGCCGAAGGGTCCACAAGCTTAGCGGTGCGCTCCTGACCCCAGCGGTGTGCATCTGTCACCTGGCCTCAGGTGACCTGACAGTGATGTCTTGTCCAAATCCCTATAATGGAGTCTTGTACTAAGTGAGCGGAAGTATAAATCGGGTGTAGTGGGAGGCACAGAATGGGTGTAGTGGGAGGACGTTAGAGAGGACTATGAGGAGCTACTGAGATAAAAGATCCACACACCACCAGAGTTCCCAATCTCTGATGATGATTCCGGGGTGGAGGCAAATGGATAAGGCAGCCGGGGACTTCTGGTGATGTCATATCCGGTATTTGGAGCGCAGACCATGGCCCTTTAAGCTTCAAACCAGTGATACATGTTTTTATTGCAAGAGAGATACATGTGAGTGTTCAATTTATTTTACTAAAAAAGTTTTCTAAACTGAATTACGCAATGGATTTGATTCTCCTTTCATGGTAACGAATATGAGAGAACAAACATCCTGCTGGAATACAAAGGAACATAACTCACCACAGAAACCAAAGGAGCTTCCCTAACAGGCGTTTTTTCACTGCAAGTTGGTAAGTGAAGGCACAATAGGTAGGGGAGCACAGCGCCTTATGATTTCTCCACTGGACTTTAAAGGCACAAGAAAAACTGAAGCATGACTGCACTTTAAAGTACTAATGTTTGGCACTCAATATACTGTATATATATCATATATATATATATATATATATATATATATATATATATATATATATATGTATATCTTCATTATATATGGTTGCATAGAGTAAGAATTATTTAGAGATTTTTCACAGACAGTGCTAGGTTCACATATCTTTTTTTTTTTTTTAAATACACCCCCTGCCACCCAGTGTCTAAATTACAGCTTGTCCAAATTGCTGGCTTTACAACTCCTACTTTTCCGTCTGCTGGATTTGGCTCCCTTCCGTGAATTTGCAGAGTGTGTTGTACCACAATGGCAGGTTCCCAGCTGCTATTTCTTAGCACGTAAGGCCATTCCAGCTCTGTACCATTATGTGGAAGGCAATGTTTTAGCATCGTTGGGCAAGGCAGTTAGCCACAAGGTCCACGTTACTGCTGACACGTGGTCCAGCATGGTCAGGGACAACATATTTTGTTCCCAGCACACTGGGTAACTCTGCTTGCAACTAAGAAGGATGCAGACAGGGCTCAGTGCCGGAGCTTGTTTTGCCACCCCGTCTCCATACAGTGGCTGATGAAAGATATTTCATTTCTACCCCCTCCTCCTTCTCCTTCATGCCCTCCTCTGCTGGATTGTCCTATGAACCACCAGTACCCCCTAAGCGTTCAAGGGGCCCTTCAACGAGTCAGGCTAAAAAGTGCCATGCAGTGCTTCAACTAGTCTGTCTAGGAAACAGGAGCCACACCAGAGCAGAGATTCTTTCAGCTCTGCAAGGGTAGGCCCAGAGGTGGTTCATGCCACAGAAGCTTGAGCCAGGAATGGTGGTGTGTGATAATGCCATTAACCTTCTTCGACAGAGAAAGGTGACAGATGTGCCATGCCTGGTACATGTACTCAATTTGGTGGTGCAGCGTTTTTTAAACAGGTAACCAGGTTTGCATAATCTTCTAATGCAGGCCAGAAGAGTCTCTAGCCATTTTAGGTGGTCATACACAGCCAGGTCATACACAGCAGTTGGCTGAATATCAGCGGGAATTCCACATGCCTGCCTATTTTTTGACATGCCCACCAGGTGTAACTCAACTGTGGCAATGCTGCAGCAGTTGCACATGGAGCAGAGGGTCATCAACGAGTACCTGTGTGAGTATGGCACAAGGACAGGCTCAGGGCAGCTCTGCTTTTTTTCCCCACACCAATGGCTGCTGATAAAGAATGCATGCACTGTTCTGTCACCATTTGAGGAGGCGACAAGGATGGTAAGCCATGACAATGCATGCATCAGTGACACAATCCCTCTTGTGTTACTACCGGAGCATACTCTGTGTGGCATTTTGGACAGAGCACTAGCAGCAGAGCAATGGAAGGAGGACTTCCGTTCCTCACAGGGCCCGCTTTATGCAGACCATTCTTGCGACGCCAGAGAACACACAATAGGAAAGAGAGGAGGATTCTGGCAGTTTTGGAGGCATAGAAGCAGAGGACGACCTACGTCAAACCTTAAGAGATGGTTTTCAGTCCCCAGAAACCCTGGGAGTAGTACGTGGCTGGGAGGAGGCAGTCCTAGATACTGTAATCCTCAGTGACCCTGAGGACTCTGCTTCTAATGCCTCCACAAACTTGCGGTGCATGGGCTCCCTTACTCTTCAAAGCCTGTGAAAGGACCCGAGAATTTGTTGCATAAAGGATAAGGATCATTACTGGTTGGCAACCCTCCTTGACCACCGTTACAAGGGGAAAGTCTTGGAACTCATCTAGTCCTCACAGAAGGAGCAGAGGATGAAATATGTTGAGGACACCTTAAAGAGGAGTTTATGTAACACCTTTCCAGACTCTGGTAGGTTACAGTCTCATGGAAAAGCTAGTTTTGAGGCTTCTGTTGGTCTAATGAGGAGCATGGCGAAGGTGGCTGCCTCAGTGATGCATTTTAAAATCTTTTTAGTCCTCGGCGCCCAGGGCTGTCAGCTTCAAGATCCCATTGGCCGCGTCTGCATCATATGGTGGAAGATTATCTAGGGGCGAAAACAGACATTGAGATTTCCAGTAGACGATCTACTGGGTTTCTGGATCATGAGAATAAACCACTGACCAGAACTTGTCCAGTATGCAATTAAACTGCTAGGCTGCCCTGCATCCAGCATGCTTTCCGAAGTGCATTCAGTGCTGCTGGAGGTTTTGTGACAAATAAAAGAGCGCGTCTCTCCACAGGCGTAATTGACCGGCTGACATTTGTCAAAATGAATCAGTCCAGGATTAGCAGCAGCTATCAAGCCCCTGATGCCAATGTCACTGATTAAGTGTTATTGGGATCTTGAATCTCTGCAAGACTGTCTAGGCTACCTAGCTTTGTGGGCGTTGATTTTATCTCAAAGCAATTTTTTGGTATAGGTTTCATGGGCACAATTAACACCCAAGGACCAATTTTTCCACATCTGTTTTCAATTTTTGACAGCAAGGCCAATTCTTGCTTTCATTAAGAGTACCTCTAGAACGTTACGAGTGAATTCACCACCAAAACACAAAGACCAATTTTTCCGCAACTCTTTGACAGGGGCACCAAATTTAAATTTTTTACAGCAAGGCCAATTCTTGTTTTCATCAAGAGCACCTCTAAAAGGTTTTGGGGTGAAGGCAGCTATTTCACAGTGAATTTCATTTAAAAGGTACAGACATTTTTCTGTGGGGTTCTGGTGTTTGGGCACCACCAGCACCCAAAATCCAATTTCCCGGCTGTGTAACAGTAGTACAAAATATAGAATTTGTGGCTACTGTGCAAGAATATTCTCTGCCTCCGTTTTTACCTAATCTCAAAAAGTATTTTTAGTTGCTGACTTATTATGTTCAGGACAAAATAAATTATTATTTTTGAATGTATTTCAGTTAAATATATAATATTGCAAATAGATAATTGATACCACTGGTAGGTGGAATGCAAGAGTCTACACATTCTTTACTTTTCTGTCAGAGTGTAATTTGTTCCTACCAAATACTATTCATACATTATGACTTTTTAGGCACCCCAAATACAAAATACATATAACATTTTTGTATTACAAGACATCGATAAAAACATCAGTCTTGAAATGTATAATGGCTGACATTGGTTCTTCAAGAGAAAATCACCCATTTACATAATTACATCATCAGCTATCTATTCCTCTATCCACATAACAACATAATTGTTACCTAATTACACTATATGAGGAAATATGACTTATGGAGCTCTTCAGGGGGTTCATAGATGTCCTTCCATGCTTGCAGTGAAACAAATGAACTTGCGTGGTCTTTGTGCCCGTGTGCTCACAGTGCCCTTACCTTAAGGGGCTTTATTCAAAGCCTTAATTGTAGAATGTGCTGTATGGTAGTGTAGATGGCTGTCCTAGATGCTGTTTGGTGATGATGGCTGACATCCAGTGGATGGGAGTCCATGGTTCATCCCCATCAGGCTTGCTTCAAGATCCCCAACATAATGCCAGAAAGACAGAAGAAACAATAGGGGGCCTCCAACAGTGTGGTATAAAAAAGTGGAAATTTATTAGGCCAAAAAACCCACTGTACAACAAGTGCATATGGTGACACACTGCAAGGCGGCGAGCCGCCGTCACCTAGTGAGAGACTTCCGGTCCGCTGTATCAACAACCGGGTCAGAGAGTGCTGATTCGTCGGCTAGCTACAGTTCCTACGCGTTACGTCACGTGACTTCCTCAGGGATTCCCTGCAAGCAGGGTTTCACTGCAAGCATGGAAGAACATCTATGAACATTTTCACCACTACTGATGTTTTATTTTTGTCAATGAACTTATGTCTTTCACCACCAGCATTTTTATGCTTTGATTTGCACATGTCACTTTTTTGGTATTCTACCATTGGATATACTTCACTTTGTATGCATGCATCTGATGGTATCATTTTCACAGAGGTATTTAGTGTTTTACACATGACACATTTGTGATCCAGCTTTATTTATATTCATTTTGTATTCCTGAGTTCTGCGCAAAATCATTTGTTTTTGATTTATTTGTGGTGGTTATGTGTACACTATAGATTTTGCAGCATTACACCTGGGATTTTATTACACGGTAAATCATTTACCACACCATAGTAGCGCAGAGGTCCCCTCACGGTTGTACAGATACGGTATATAGGGCAGTATTACAGATAGGGTTTATAGGTCAGCATTACAGATACAGTATATAGGTCAGCATTACAGATACTGTATAAAGGGCAGTATTACAGATATGGTATATAGGTCAGCATTACATATAAGGTATAGGTCAGCATTACAGATACTGTATATAGGGCAGCATTACAGATAGGGTATATAGGGCAGTTTAAAGATAGGGTATGTGACGGATGTTATCCAACACTCCACTAAGTGCTTCCATCAGTAACACCGCTTCCTCCAGTCTGACCATCAGAGAGATATATTATTATAGTTGCATTGAATACAAGTCTAGCCGAAAATAGCTTGTAGAATCTTGAATGCTTTATTGGACAGAATACAGCCTTTTTATACACATTTAACACAAGGGGTTAGATAACGAAGTAGGGCTGACTAATGGATACTCCCCCCCTCCCTTCTAGCAAAAACTTAAAAGACAATAATATAATTAACATGTTAATTAACACAACACTTAAGGCAGCCCTGGTGACCAGACAGTTCGTCTCTGCAGGTTAATGTGATCAGCTCTTTCAAGAATCATGTATTGTTCAGAATTAACAACCAAGAATAGTCTTTGGGCAAGTCCAAAAAAATAGTCTCTCAAAAATGTAGCAAAAAAAAAGATTAATATAGCAATACAGGGGGTCCCTGACTTACGAACATCCGAGTTGCGAACAACTCCTACTTACGAACGGGGCCCGAATGACGCCACTGCTGGCCGAATCTTCCTCTCCTTGCTGGAGTGAGCCTTTCCTCCGTTCCTGGCCCCCTTCGTCATCCTGCCTGCCCATCCACAGGCCTGGTACGGTCTGGTGGCCTGCCAGGCTGCTAAAACTACCCGTCGTGGCCGAGGCCTTGTCCGGCCTAGTGCGGCCTAACGAAGCCTCCAGGATCCCCGGTCTTTCCTGCGCCGCTGCTCCGCGAAGGTGCACCGCGGCCGGCCTGCCTGGCTTCTGATGGCTGCTTTCCCCATCCATCTCCCTGCTGTGCCATACAGTGTACTCCTCTCTGCTGTCTCCTGTTGCTGCCGCCATGAAAATAGTGAGAGGGGAGAGCTGTGCTCAGCTGTGCTCCTGGACTCCTGTTTTGGAGGTGACAGGGTCAATAAAGAGAACCTGTCACCTCCAATTGCTATCACACAGGGAATTGTTTCCTCCTGTGTGATAGCAATAAAGTTAAGTGAAAAAGAAATTGATAAAAAAAAAAAAAAATAAAATAAAAATAAGAAATACAGTAATAATTAAATTAATAAAATAAAAAAAGTCATTAAAAAAAGTAAAGAATAAGAAAAATAATATTAAAAATAAGAAAATTATACAAAAATTAAAAAAAAGTAAATGACAAGCTACAAATAAATAAAAATAAAAAAAAAGTGATAAAAAAGTAAAAAAACAAAAGAAACAAAACATATTTGAACTAACCATGCCGCCCCTGCCATCCGGTTGCCTTTCTCTGTTGATTTGGGTTTACATCCTGTCTCTGAGACTAGATTTGCACTTAAAAAAGGTACTGTTCCGACTTACAAACAAATTCTACTTAAGAACAAACCTACAGTCCCTATCTTGTTCGTAACCCAGGGACCCCCTGTACCAAATAACAGGGTGAATGTGGACAGAAAAAGGTCCTTGCAGCCAGTGTCCACGACAGGGTATATAGGGCAGCATTACAGATACTGGATATAGGGCAGCATTACAGATAGGTTATATAGCGCAGTATTACAGATAGGGTATGTAGGGCAGTTTTAAAGATAGGGTATATAGAGCAGCTTTACAGATACTGTATATAGGGCAGCATTATAGATAGGGTATATAGGGCTACAACCAACCCCCCCGCAGGTGGCTTGTGGCACTCGTGGCACTGGCAGCACCCACCACCCCCTCCCCCTGTGGGTGGCTCGCGGCACTGGCAGCACCAACCCCCCCCGTGCCTCGCGGAACTGATGGCATTGGCAGAACCCACCACTCCCCCTCGGGTGGCTCGCGGCACTGGTGGCACTGCACTGGTGGCACCGCTGTGGAGAGGATCCTGCTCTGGCTCCACTTTCCTCTCCTCCACAGTGCAGGCAGCAGTGGCGGTGGAGGTATCCGCTCCTCATGCTTCTTCCGCTTGCCAAAGTGCTGCTAGGCATCCAATAGGAACGCCTGGCGTTTTGGCCAATCGGGAAACAGGTCTGACTGACCCGCCTCCTGCTTGGCAGGGAGGCACTATAGTGTGAAATATAGCGAAAATGTATTCGCTATGGTCACACAATTGGGTGGGATCGGGGCACACTCTCTGCGCCCCGAGCCCACCCTTATTTGAAGCCTATTAGAGCCTCAAAAAGGTGCTTAAAAAAAAACAAAAACACCCCCACCCGCACCCACCAACTAGAATCCATGTGTCTGGCGTCCTGAAAGGTGCATAGATAGGGGAGCGGCGGCACCCATGCGCCCACAATGCACGGGCCACCACTGACACACATGTAAATCTAAAAAAGTCATTTATTAGAAACATGTTAAAATAGCATAGACAACAATAAAAATAAGATTTCAGGCCACGATAATGATCAGAGCATGTTGGGTACAGTTCTCTTTACTCCTAACGTGTTTTAAATGGACTGCATTCCTTCCTCGGGGGAGCAAGAATCTGTAAGAGACCCCCAGCAATCATATGGTCAACATCACTACTGCGCTGGAAAGCCACCCAGCAACCCCCCAGGTAAACTCCAAGGAGTGCATCCCTCAGCAGTAAAGGTGCCACTTCTTCTGTATGGGTAGTGCTTGGGATAGTGAAAGATTTCCTTGAAATGATGAAAAAAAAGCCAATACTTTAAACAATGGCCCGATCCTAAAGAGCCTGGTGAGTGATTGGGACAATCAACAGAGAAGAAATTACTCAGAGCACCATCCAGCCTAAAGTCCTTGTCGGAAGCAGGGATGACTTTGGCTGGCATGTAATGATATCATTGTATAACTGTCAGTTTACAAATGTTACAAATCGGTATTTATTTAATGTTTATCATATGTATGTATATTTTAAATTACAGTATAAACATTGGATATCATATATCCTTAACCCCTAAAGACATTGTTGGAAACGTGTGGGGCCTGTTCTGAAATAAGCATCTGTGCAGATACAACAAGTACAGCTAACTGTCTATTTATGATCCCTTTCAGGATGATAAGGGTGATGGAACTCATATAATGTATACTATGTCAGTTGTTTTATGGTTTTATGTAATGTCATGATTTCATGATGTAATAATAAAAATATAAATTATATGATATATTTTATAATGTTCACTTGACCTTAAAAGTTCCAGTGGGATATGTCAAGTGTTTTCAGCACATCGACGTGTAATTAGGAGGTAGACTGTTCTGCCATCTCACAGGGGAAAGCCACTTGGGAGGTCTTCCTGGATCCTATATAAATACACCTGAGCAGACTCGTCTAATGAGGCACCTGGCAGAGTCTATCCTGGTCTGTGCCGTACGGTGATTCCTAATGAAACCAGAGGTAGGTGTGCAGACAACGAGGAAGGTAGCAGGAACTCTCTGCTATGTCATTGATGAGAAAAACAGTGGCAGCGAAAAAAAATACGAGGTGTTAGGGGCCCAAAGCTCACGTTTCTCTATTATTTGCCAGTTTCTCAAGGCCTGTCCTCATTTCTTCTATGCTTTGCCTCTACCCCCGTCCGAAAAATGGGAATGTTTTCTGGACGTTTCAATCCTTCTGTCTTCTGGAACTGTTTGTCTGGGATACTTTGTTTCGCCAACAGTTAATACTTGTAATCGCACCAACAGTTCGTTTTCATACGGACCAGCTTTGGGGTTTGGAGTCCAAGCAGTACGTCTACAAAGAGGTTCTCCAAAATTGTAAGATAAATCTGAAATCATACCGATATAAAAGCTATAGTGCCAGTTTACATCTACCCCCCACCTAAAAGTGTAAACTATTCCTAGGTATTTACATAAATGCATCTCTCCTCTGTAACTGTCTGTCTATGATAATTGTTTTTTTTTTTAAATACTAGTTTATTTTTATTAGGACAAACTTATGGGGTCTACCATCTTCTTCTGGGCCCAACAGCACTAATACACAGATCTTTACCAAAATTCTAAGACAAATCTGCAATTATTATGCCTACAGTATATGTAAAGGTTTTCATTTTCTTCCTGAAAATGTAACTAATAGACCAAACAATGTTATTCTCAGCTATCTTTTTTTGTGAGCTGTACACAGTATACCAATCCCCCCTCTCTTCTATATCATGGAAATTAAACACTTAAGAACTGAACCTCTTTCTGAGATTTGTTGTTTACAAGTCAAAAACATTTTTTTTTTTTGCTAGAAAAATTACTTAGAACACCCAAACATTATACATTTTTTTTTCTAACACCCTAGAGAATAAAATACAATACATTCTGTCACACCGTATTTGCGTAGCGGTCTTACAAGCGCACTTTTTTTTGGAAAAAATACACATTTTTTGAATGAAAAAAAGACAACAGTAGAGTTAGCCCGATTTTTTTTATATTGTGAAAGATAATGTTAAGCCAAGTAAATTGATACCCAACACGTCATGCTTCAAAATTGCGCCCGCTCGTGGAATGGCGACAAACTTTTACCCTTAAAAATCTCCATAGGCGACGTTTAAAAAATTCTACCGGTTGCATGTTTTGAGTTACAGAGGAGGTCTAGGGCTAGAATTATTGCACTCGCTCTAACGATCACGGCAATACCTCACATGTGTGGTTTGAACACCGTTTTCATGCGGGTGCTACTCACATATGCATTCGCTTCTGCACGCGAGCTCATCGGGACGGGGTGCGTTTACATTTTTTTTTTCTTATTTATTTTAACTTTTATTTTTTATTTTTACACAGTTTTTTTTTTTTAAAAATGTGTCACTTTTATTTCTATTACAAGGAATGTAAACATCCCTTGTAATAGAAAAAAAGCATTACAGGACCTTTTAAATATGAGATCTGGGGTCAAAAAGACCTCACATCTCATAGTTACACTGAAATCCAATAAAAATAAAAAATAAAAATGGTCATTTAAAAAAAAATGAAAAAAAAAAATGGCCCTTTAAGAGCTATGGGCGGAAGTAACGTTTTGACGTTGCATTGTTATAGAGATGGGTGGGGACCATCTTCCCCTCACTCGTCTCCATGCCCAGCCAGGGTGAAGATCCGATCGCCTCCGCACTGCCGACGGCTCCGGTAAGCGGTGGAGGGCACCGGAGAGCGGCGGGAGGGGGGGGGCCCTCTCCTGCCACCGATAAAAGTGATCTTGCGGTGAATCTGCTGCAGAGACCACTTTTATCTGGAACCAGACCGCTTACTGTAGAAGAGGATACCGGGGTTATGGCAGCTAGCTGCTGCCATAACAACGATATTCCTCTTCACAATACCGACGTATAACGACGGTGGGCGGTCCGGAAGTGGTTAAGGAAGGAAAATGTGCTTGTAGTCCTGTCCTACGGTGACAACCATGCCTGCCTTCACAGATACAGTACAGTGAGCGTTGTCACCCTAAGGCAGGAAGTATATTACTGGCAGGAGCACCAAGTGAAAATAAAATAAATGTAGCGCTACCCCTGCAAGGGCCAATGAGTTATGTCCCAGGTTCTTCTCCCACTAGTGCACCGGCAGCAGGCAAACGGCAACATTTAGTCCTCTGGCTCGGGAAAACAATCGAGGGCAGTTATGGCGAACCTTGGCACCCCAGATGTTTTGTAACTACACTCCAGAGTGCATGAGCATCATGGGAAATGTAGTTCCAAAACATCTGGGGTGCTTAGGTTCCTCCTCACTGGTCTTTTCATTGGGGTGCAACCTATATGCTAAAGACGGTTTGCACTTGAATGGAAGGGGGTCTGCTGTGCTGGGGGAGAGGTTTATAGGAAGGCTGGAGGAGTATTTAAACTAGGATTGAGGGGGGAGGGTGAACTAGAATTACATCAAGAAGACAGGTCAGTTAGGGGTCAGACATTAATGGAGGGTGGAATGGGGACAGATGGGGGGAGGGTTATGGCAGGTGTCAAGAAATTTCCCATGTTGCAAACAGCCATTGGAAACTGTAGTGCCATTTGTACTACTAAAAAATATATGAAAAACACCAGACCAAAATGTATTAATGCATTAAAGTGTTTGTTCACCAATGCCAGAAGTCTGCCAAGCAAAATAGGTGAGTTGGAAGCTCTGGTGCATGAAGTGAACTATGATGTAATCGGTATTGCTGAAACTTGGCTTCAATCCTCACATGACTGGGCTATTAATATTCCTGGCTATGCACTCTTTCGGAGAGACAGGGTAAAAAGGAAAGGTGGCGGGGTCTGTCTCTATGTGAGAAGTGATCTCAAAGCAAGTGTGAAAGAGGACCTGATTGATGGAGAGTGTGATGAGTCTGAAGCATTATGGGTGGAACTGCATATAGATGGGCATAGTTCAAAGTTAATCACTGGAGTTTGTTATAGACCACCCAATGTTAACGAGGAGGTGGAGACTCAGCTCCTTGCACAGATGGAAAGGGCTGCAAGGGCTGGGACAGTGATAATAATGGGAGATTTTAACTACCCAGAAATTGACTGGAGTAATGGCACTGCTGGGACAGTTAAAGGGCAAAAATTTATAAACCTAGTACAGGACAATTTTATGGTCCAGTTTATTGAGGCCCCAACTAGGAATGAAGCTCTGTTGGACCTGGTAATCTCAAACCATGCAGAGCTTATTACTAATGTGCAGATAAAAGAACACCTGGGTAGCAGTGACCATAACATGATTTCATTTGATGTTAGCTGTAAACAAGAAATACATAAGGGAAAGATAAAAACACTTAACTTCAAGAGAGCAAATTTTCCAAGGATGAGGGCTGCTCTCGAGGACTTAGACTGGGAGGGAATATTGGCAGCGATAAACACAGAACAGAAATGGGAATTCTTCAAAAAGACTGTTTGGGACCTCACTGCAAAGTATATTCCCATGGGCAATAAGTTTAAAAGGCTAAAAAGAAAACCTATGTGGCTCACGGTCAAAGTTAGAAAAGCTATAAACAATAAGAAAAGAGCTTTTAAAAAATATAAAAATGAAGGAACACTAGTGTCATTTAAATGCTACAAAGAATTTAACAGAATATGTAAAAAGGAAATCAAGGGTGCAAAAATTCAAAATGAACGACAGATCGCAAAAAATAGTAGGACAAACCCCAAAAAATTCTTCAAATATATTAATAGTAAAAAGGTCAGATCTGAGCATGTAGGCCCTTTACAAAATAATCTAGAGTGGGTGACTGGGGACAAGGAGAAGGCTAATTTATTAAATACTTTCTTCAGCTCTGTGTATACAAAAGAGCATGGGGAAGTTCATGTCCATAATGGGGGTGGTATTGACACAGCCCCCAATGATCCACAATGGCTCAAAAGGGATATGGTCCAGAAATATTTAGACAGAATAAAGGTGGATAAAGCACCTGGACCTGATGGCATCCACCCACGGATCCTAAAAGAATTGAGCTCTGTAATTTCAAAGCCATTGTATCTAATTTTTAGGGACTCATTAATGACGGGAATAGTACCGCTGGATTGGCGCAGGGCGAACGTGGTGCCTATATTTAAAAAGGGATCAAAGTCTTTACCAAGTAACTATAGACCTGTTAGTTTAACTTCTATAGTCGGGAAGATACTGGAGCGTTTAATAAAAGACCACATAGACGAGTTCTTGCTGGAAAAAAACATTTTAAGCAACAGACAGCATGGGTTCATGAAAGACAGAAGTTGTCAGACAAACCTGATTTCTTTTTATGAAGAGGTAAGTAAAACCTTGGACAGAGGGGTGGCTGTGGACGTGGTTTATTTGGATTTTGCAAAAGCGTTTGATACAGTTCCGCACACACGGCTCATGTGTAAGTTAAAGTCTACAGGCTTGGAAATATCAGTTTGTAAATGGATAGAAAACTGGCTAAAAGACAGAATTCAGAGAGTAGTGGTTAATGATTCTTACTCTGAATGGTCTAAGGTTATCAGTGGTGTACCCCAAGGTTCAGTGCTGGGACCCTTACTCTTTAATATCTTTATAAATGATATTGGGTCTGGGATCAAAAGTAACATTTCTGTCTTTGCAGATGACACCAAGCTATGCAGTGGAATAACGTCCTTACAGGATGTCTCCAATTTACAAGCTGACCTCAATGCTCTGTCTAATTGGGCGACTATGTGGCAGATGAGGTTTAATGTTGAGAAATGTAAAGTTATGCACTTGGGGGCTAAGAATATGCATGCATCATACATGCTAGGGGGAGTACAACTGGGGGAATCTGTAGTGGAGAAGGATCTGGGGGTTTTGGTAGATCATAAGCTCAATAATAGCATGCAATGCCAAGCTGCGGTTTCCAAAGCGAGCAAAGTTCTTTCTTGTATTAAGAGAGGTATGGACTCCAGAGAGAGAGATATCATTTTGCCCCTGTTCAAATCATTAGTAAGACCTCATCTGGAATATGCAGTTCAGTTTTGGACACCAGTTCTCAAAAAGGATATCGTGGAACTGGAGAAAGTGCAGAGAAGGGCAACCAAACTGATAAGAGGCATGGGGGAGCTCAGCTATGAGGAAAGATTAGAGGAACTGAATTTGTTCACTCTTGAGAAGAGGAGAATAAGGGGGGATATGATCAACATGTTTAAATATATAAGGGGTCCATATAGTGAACTTGGTGTTGAGTTATTCACTTTACGGTCAACACAGAGGACAAGGGGGCACTCTTTACGACTGGAGGAAAAGAGATTTAATCTCCAAATACGGAAAGGTTTCTTCACAGTAAGAGCTGTGAAAATGTGGAATAGACTCCCTCCAGAGGTGGTTCTGGCCAGCTCAGTAGATTGCTTTAAGAAAGGCCTAGATACTTTCCTAAATGTACATAATATAACTGGGTACTGACATTTATAGGTAAAGTTGATCCAGGGAAAATCCGATTGCCTCTCTGGGATCAGGAAGGAATTTTTTCCCCTGCTTTAGCAAATTGGAGCATGCTCTGCTGGGGTTTTTTGCCTTCCTCTGGATCAACTGTGGGTATAGTATTGGGTACATTGGATTGTACGTTTTTTTTTTTTTTTTTTTTGTGGTTGGACTGGATGGACTTGTGTCTTTTTTCAACCTGACTAACTATGTAACTATGTAACTATGTCTAGGGGTTGCTTTTTTAAAGTTTTTTTTTTGCAGATTAACTTGAAAGGGGTTTAGAGAAGTGTCCCTGGAACTTGCCTCCCTTCAGACTCAGGCAGTCCCTTCTGTGAAACATCCAGACCAGATCCCCGGTAGAACCCCTATCTCTTAGCTTTAAATAGGAAGAAACCTGCAGTAGGATAGCCCCCACCAAAGCTATGCATGACCTTGATGAGACAAGCAGATATTTCAGCTAGACTGGCAAAAAGGGCCACAGCCCTGGGGAGGAACCCCCGCTCTCCCACGCTCCATACTATTTATACACTCTCCTAGCCACCACCAGGGATTGGCTGGGGCTACATAAATATTCAGACTGTTCACCTGATTCTCCCACTGGAAGCCTCCAGAAAACAGGGGGAAGTAACCAAACTTGCAGATTGCAGAGCCCAGAGTAAACCAAAGTAATCACACGCTGTTCTGCTGATTACAGCAGAGCCACACTAACTACATTCGCAAAATCCTCACTAGCATCCTATCATGGAGCGTAATACATAATAAAAGCCTGAAAATAAAGAAAACAAATGCAGCCACTGTTAGAAGTGCAACAGCATGTACTGTACACTCCGAATATTTTATACTAAAGTCTGTGTGTATATATGCTTGTATATTCTGCACAGGAAGGACATTTTTCTTTCTTCTCTGCTCTCTCCTGTAATGCTGTTCTCACACATTTATGCTGTTCTCCTATGCAAGTAAAGCTAAATTCTGCATTCCTGAAGATCTCAGTGCCTCATCTTTTGACATAACCAGCACCCACCATATCTAGGAAGCAGGTAAGCTGCAATGTCTTACATTTTTTTGGGGGGGAGAGGGGGTTTAGATACAGTTTAACCCCTACAGTTCTCCCCCTGTACAACCATTACAGACCAGAGCAGTTTTATTATTCCTGTTTATTTGGTAAAAACAAAGTATAATACATACATTATTTATTTTTCTGGGGGGGGGGGGAGTGGAACTATGCTCTTTTTGATAACAAGAGCAGCAGCAGACACAATGAAACTGCAGCCACCCCTCTCTGCCAGTATTGCGGATCGGGGCTACACTAGTGTGACGGGCCCTCTGCTGGCTTCTTTTTGAACTTCTGGGACATCAGCTAGAACAGAGATCTGAAGAAGAAACTTGTGTCTCGAGTGAAACGCGTCAGTATGACGCAATCACGCTTTGTGAAGTGAGGACATGGACTGTCTAACACAGACATTCCCCTATCTGACATCCCCGAATGTACCGTGGTGTGCGGAAATGATCCCTCGGTGTGAGCGGAAGTCGCGGCGTGAGGCGCCAGTGGTTTATGCTGTATGCTGAACTATGAACTGGTTCCATCTCTTCTTTTCCTTTGAGGACACCGTTTCTACTTCAGCTTGATGGTTTGGGAATCCGGAGAGTCATGAGTTGTATTTGAACTTTTTATACCCAGCTGGGAATTGATATTATTACATCCACTTCTCCCCCTCCCTCTAGACGCACATTTGCCATCAAGTCCATCCTTGCTGTATATAAACTGTGGGCCCAGATCACCTATCCTTGTGAATGGAGGCTGTACTATGCAAGCAAGATCATTAAACAAGGAAATTCATTTACCTTATACCCTGAATCTGATTTGGATCTGACTGACTTCCATTCAGCTCTATTATTTTATTTTAATTATTTATTATTTAACGGTGTCAAATTTGAATTGAATGTGGTGGAGGTTACATATACCATTGTTACTATTGTTTATTGTTGTGGATTTTCTAATAAAGAACTTAGTATTTTTGATATTACCTGTTGTTTCTCCTTCAAGAATCTCTTTGGACCTTGTCCCCCCCCCTTTTTTTATATAGAACAGGGATCCAACCTGATCTTACTGCCATGGCCATTGCAAGAGCTATTGCAAAGATTGCAGTAGTTGTGAGAAGGCCTTGCCAGGTGTCAGCATTAACAAGCAATGACACTGGTTTTACTAAAGTGAAAATCCAGCCAAAATGTATTTTTTTCTTTCCAGGCCCTGGAGAGAGTGGGGATAAAATCAGTACCCCCCCCCCCATCAGGTTTTTAATTTGACATCAGTTCCAGTGAGAGTGGGGAGATTTCTTCTCACTTCCTGTTATGTTCCAAGGTCAGGAACTGAGGTTAAATCTTCAGAATGTCGGTGTCTCCACTTGGAATCTTTATCCTCATTCTATCCTCATCTTGGTAAAAATGGCTAGTGGACCCAGACATGAGGGGAAATCTTACAAACGAGGACACTATATAATCTATGATAATCATTAAAACTGGATGTACTTGTCTACTTGCCTACTGTACCCCTGATGTATTGTTGATCTATATACATCCAGAGCTCCGTTTTAGATATGGTGGTCATCTGGTAAGGGTCCATAGGTCTACTGGATTGGTTTACTTAATTTCCACATCCACATCAGTAATTTAGACCTGCAAAATGCATAAAAGGTTCGTATTCCCCAGATTACCAGCTTGGCTAATCCATTGTTTTATTATCTTAAAAAAACAAACTAATTTCTGCTTTAAATTTGAAAACCTGAATTCCAAAAGACACCTTTGAGTTGCTTGTTCAGCTAAGACTCTCAAAAGTTTACCGAACATTTAGCTGGAATTAAACCTAAACCTTCAGACAAAAGGAAGAGAAGTTCACTGAGCTGGCATTAAAGTTACTTGTTTTAAATAAACAGAGGTTTTTTAGGTGTGAGTCAGTGGGCATGGGGCAAGTAGGAAAAGAATGCACAAGCAGAAGAACAAGCCTGGGTGGAGGTAGAGATGAATGGCCTGAGAAGAGAGCAGCCATGGGTAGGAGTAGAGCACAATGGCCATAGACAAGAACATGCATGGGTGGGAGTGGAGGAGAATGACCAAGCAGAAGAGATACAGTAACATGAATAAGAGTGGAGGAAAATGGGCAAGGAGAGAGGGAATGGGTGGAAGCAAAGGATAATGGGCAGAGAGGAGATCAGGCATGGGTGGAAGTATAGTAGAATGACAACAGATGAGAACATGTATGGTGGCAGTGGATGATAATGTCCAACCAGGAGAGATAACATGGTTAAGAGTGGAGGAAAATGGGCAAGAAGGAAAAATGGCATGGATGGAAGTAGAAGAGAATGGCCAGAGCGGACATCAGGCAAGGGTGGAAGTAGAGAAGAATGGCAACAGATGAAAACATACATGGGTGGAAGTGGAGGAAAATGGGCAAGGAGGAGAGTGGTATGGGTGGAAGTAGAGGAGAATAGCCAGAGAGGAGATCAGGCATGGGTAGAAGTAGAGAAGAATGGAAACAGATGAGAACATATATGGGTGGGAGTGGAGGATAATGTCCATGCAGGAGAGATATCATGGGTGAGAATGGAGAAAAATGGGCAGAGCCAGAGAGGAGAACAGGCATGGTTGGAGGTAGAGTAGAATGGCAACAGATAAGAACATGCATGGGTGGAAATGGAGTATAATGTCCAAGCAGTAGAGATAACATGGGTGGGAGTGAGGGAAAATGGGCAGGGAAATGATCAGGCATGGGTCGGAGTGAAGGAGAATGATTGAGGATGAAAACATAAATGGGTTGGAGTGAAGGAGAATGTACAAGCAGACATAAGTGAGAGTGGAGGAAAATGGCCAGAAAAAGGAGCAGGCATGGATGGGTGTGGAGGAGAAAGGTCAAAGAAAAGAGTGGGCATTGGTAGGAGTGGAGTAGAATGGCCAGAGTGGAGAATGGGCATAGGTGGAAGAAAATGGCTCAAGAGCAGAGCAAGGATAAATGGAAGTAGAGGAAAAATGTCAAAGAGCAGAGTGGCCATGGGTGGAGTGGATGGGAGAGGAGAAGAATGGTAACAGATGAGAGGCGAGCAGGCAGGAATGGAAGTGGGTAGGAAGCATAAAGTAGATTTGCCAAATCGCCAACATTTTAGGGAACAAATAAAAAAACGAAATTGAATAAATCATTACAAAGAGAGCTTGCATACACATTTTTTTTAATCCTACAGGAGAAAATCACAATGTAATACATGTGATCTTTCATTTCATTAATTATTATAACATATCGTCTTTAACCAGTGATTTTGTCATAACTTAATTTTTTACTTTGTGTCCCACAGATAGCATGGGGAATGAATCTGAGGTCTTTCAATTCATCCTCATTGGTTTCCCAGGTCTCCCGGAAAAGTTTTATGGTGCGGTTGCTTCAGTAATCGTCTGTGTCTACAACCTATCTCTGTGTGCAAATATCACGGTGATAATGATAATCCTTCTGAAGGCCCATCTACACCAGCCCATGTATATCATTATCCTAAACCTGGCTGTTTCTGACCTAATTTTTGACACAGCGACCATGCCGAATATTATCGTCAGATATTTTTCTGGAGATGGGACTTTATCTTTTACTGCCTGTTGTTTTCAGATGGGGATAATCCATTCATTGAACTGTGTTGATTCCTTAACCATTATGCTAATGGCCTTTGATCGGTATGTTGCCATCTGCAAGCCTCTTAGATATCACGCTATAATTACCAATAAAGTAACCATGGCATTGTGTTGCCTCGTCTGGCTTGCTGGTTCCTCTGTTGGATTATTTGTCATGAGTTGGGTTCTTCCTCTTCCATTTTGCGGACCAAACAGAATCCGGTTGTTTTACTGCTCGATGTCTCTTGTCGCTGTTCTATCATGTACGGATACATCGATAATCAGAAGGAATGGATTTTATGCTGGTATAATCATGCACGTAGGTCCTTTAACCTTCATTTTAATTTCATACATTGTCATCATTGCAAATATTTGTCTGACATCCCGGTCAGAAAGCTGGCAGAAGCTCTACAACACCTGCATCGCACACTGGTTTGTCATCACGCTCTTCTACTTACCTCGGGTCATCGATTATGGCATCCAGGCTCAGATACTTTCCAACACTGATGTCTTTGTGTTGCTCAATTGCCTGTACACCTATGTACCACACTTCAGCAGCCCCATCATTTTTTGTCTTCGAACCCAAGAAATAAGAAGGACCTTGAGGAAAATTCTAAGTGAAAGACTGGGGTAAAGATTCATTGCTCTGTTGTGGCTGTCCATGTCATCTACTCCCATTTACTGGCCTCCAAGCCAAAGACTCCATCCAAACTGTCCATACAAACACTAACATCATTAATGACAGGGGGGGCAGAGCCTGGCCATGGAGTAGTATGGCCACTTGATCTAGGAGCTCCGGCAGGAAAAGCAACATACAGAGCAGCGTCTCCTACACAAACACCCGGACCCGGCTGCCTTCAGCCCTCTGACACCTGGGGATGTCTATGTGCTCCGCTACACGCCGATCAACACACTGCGGCGGCTCACAGACTATTTCCATGGGCTCGGCAACATGGCGACTTCAGCAGATGGAGGAGAGAGCGAGATGGAGTCCGCCCCCTCCTCACAGAACAGCGCTCCAGGCACACAGGTCCACGCTGCTGCTGTGGATACAGCCACACAAAAGGAGCACAAAAACTCCCAGAACAGTCCTGCACCATCGCCTGCAGCCTCTCCACTATTCAAAGGGCCGGTGAGTAAGAAGCCACTGGCTGCAAATGAGGATCATTTTACCATGACACACACACATCCCCTCAGTCACAATCTCTAGCTGCATTCCCAGCTTTGGATCAACCTGCCTCAGAATTCACCATAAAGGAAATGCTATTATCCCTTAAAAATGATCTGCAGGCAGACCTAAATAGAAACCTGGCCCCTTTACAGTCACATATAGAGCACGTGGAGGAAAGAGTTGATGCAGTGGAGAGATCATTAGGTGAACATGCAGATGCCTATAATAGCCTGTCAGCAGAATTCCAGGGACATGACACTGACATACAGTGGTTGAAAGCCAAAGTTGATGGAATAACCTGAAATTCCAGGGCATCCCCAAATCCGTCACAAATCCAGAACTAGCTCTATACCTACAACAACTCCTTAAGGTCCTGCTTCCTATGGAATACCTTAAAGATTTTGTCATTGACAGGGCCCACAGACTAGCAAAACCCGCTTCACTTCCTGACACCGTCCCTAGAGACGTGATAGCCAGGATACATTTCTTTCACATTAAAGAAAGGACTGTGGCAGCTGCACGAAAAATGGGAAAACTCCCTGACCCTTTCTCCTAATTTCAGATCTTCACAGACCTCTCAGCGGCAATCATGCAACAACGCAAGCAGTTTCCCCCCATAACTGTTCAACTACAGGAACGGAAAATCACCTATCAGTGGGGCTACCCCACCAAACTAACCGTGACACATCAAGGCCACACATATATCCTCAAATCAAAAGAAGATGCCAAAAAGCTTCTTCCTCAGTGGGGAACCTCCCTGGAAAATAGCAGCAAACCTCCACCCACCAGACCACCCCAACGCATCTCAGGAGGCTGGATTTACCTTAACGCTGGACTTCCTGAAGTTTCTGCACCCCCAACTTGGAAGTAGAGCAAGTTTGTTGCACGATTGTATCCTGCACATTGTCAGTTCAAGTTCAACATTTGATCTTTGTTCTTTTTCACACTGTTTACCATTTAGCATTTTAACTATTACATTATGCTTTGCTATTGGTTACTCTTTAACTCTGGGAACCTTATAAATGAGTGCTATGCAATCAGCTTCTTTATACTTTTGACTACCTCTGATACCATTTTTCTGTTTCTGCTGTATGTCCGAATGTATATTTTGACTTGAACCATTAAGTGCTACCCCATGCATCCTTCCCAAATGTTCAATATCACTTAAGATAACCTCCCTCAACGTCAACGGCCTCAATAGCCCATTTAAGAGGTCCATGATGTGGAAAGAGGCTGTCTCCTAAAAATGTGACATATTTTGCGCCCAAGAAACGCATTTAAAAGCAGATTCATCACCTAAAGCTTCCCATCCTAACTTTCCCATTGCTTCTTTGCAAACGCAGACAAGAAAGCACGGGGAGTCTTGATCGCGATCAAAAACTCAGTCACCTTCACCCAAGAATTTGTACAAACAGACCCAAATGGTTGGTTTATTATCTTAGGGGCACTCCTTAACCATTGCCCCTATACCATTGTCACACTATATGCCCCTAACACCAAACAAAAGGCCTTCCTCAACAAATTATTGAAAAAAATACGGTTGCTTCAGATAGGTAGTCTCATTGTATGTGGCGACTTTAATGAAGTGCCCAATTCAGTGTTAGATTCCACAAGCCACAACAGGCGCCCGTCACATACCTTGTCCACCCTACTGAAAAATGACCATACGATGCTTGGAGATGCGCCCACGGATTTGAAAAAGATTATACCTTTTATTCAGTAGCCCTACAAGTGTACTCTCACATTGACCTGTTCCTGGTAGACAGGGATACCTTGCTCCAAACCAAGACCCCTAAGATTGGCCTAATCACATGGTCAGACCATCATGCCCCTATCTCCCTAACTTGCCAAATATCGAATTCACCAGTTCCAAATGGAGTATGGAGGCTTAACACATCAATACTACATAACCCTCCGCTACCAGGAGCAGATTAGTAGGAAACTAGACAGTTTTTTCCAATCTAATGTTGGGTTGGTTGAGAATATTCAATCCTTGTGGTTCGCCCACAAATCATATATAAGAGGAGATTTTGTTAAGGTGGGCGCTCAGGAGAAGCGTAAGAGGACGCAGAAAGTAACAGAGGTAACGGAGATCATACGCTCCCTAGAATCCCTAAACACAACCCAAACTTCCCCTGATAGGAACAAGCAACTCAGGGACCATCGTCATCAACTTTCCCAACTTTTCATTACCCAACACGACTTTAACTAAATCATTACTCAACCGGTAATAAAGTTGGCTCATACCTTGCAAGACAAATTAAAAAGAAATCAGCCCCAAAAACACATAGCATACCTTCTTGACTCCAAAAACAACCAAATTATTAACCCTGCTCTTATTGCGGAGAAATTCGCTGAGTTCTACTCTAAACTCTATAATATATATACAGATAACCCATCAAAATCCCCTACTGATGCACAGATCCAAAACTTTCTTGCACCCCTTAAACTCCCTAAGGTATCTCAGGCACATCTCGATAGCCCCTCTGTACCCTTCACCATATCTGGGATCCAACAAGCCATACGAAAATTACCCCTACACAAATCCCCAGACCCAGACGGATTTGGAAACCAATACTACAAATCCTTATCACACCTCCTGTCCCCATATCTACAACAGCTATATGACCAAGCTGCCACCCAAGCGTCTTTCTATAGAGAAGGACTTGAAGCATTAATAGTAACCTTGCCAAAACCAGACAAATCAGCAACCTCCCCAGCCAATTACTGGCTGATCTCTCTATTGAATTCTGATATTAAAATATATGTCAAATTAATCGCCTCTAGACTAGACAACATTCTCCCCCTTTTGATCCACGCAGACCAAGTGGGCTTTGTAAAAGGTCGCCAAACATCGGATGGCACGAGACGCACATTGAACATTCTTCAATGGGCGGAGCAGAATAAAACACCTTCTCTGCTCCTTTCTCTGGACGCAGAGTAGGCGTTTGACCATGTACCTTGGCGCTACCTGTATGCAGTGTTGGACACCTTTGGACTGTCGGGCTACATAAACGGCGCCATTAGAGCTCTATACTCTAACCCATCGGCCAGGGTACTTACCTCAGGAGTCCTTTCTAAACCCTTCTCCATAATGAAGGGCACGAGGCAGGGGTGCCCCCTTTCCCCGATAATATTTGCACGAGTCATGGAACCCCTTGCCCAGACCATTTTCTCCCACCCCAACATACGGGGATTCCAAAATGGGGATAATGAGTACAAAATTAGACTGTATTCCCTTTCAGACCCTTTAACATCCCCAAAGTCCCTTCAGTCAGTACTAGAAAGCTTTAGCTTGGTCTCGCTATACAAAGTGATTATCTCAAAATCACATATCATACCCATAGCACTGAATGAAAACCTTAAAAAAAACATTTCTGTGTCCTCCGGCTTCTCCTGGGTCCCCCACTCTATAATCAAATATCTGGGCATCAGGCTCACCTCACCAAGCTCCTCCATACACCGAATAAATTATGACGCAGCAATCTTATCACTGAAACAAAAAATTAGCGAACTACAGACATCCCAACTATCATGGACCGGTAGAGTAGCTGTAGTCAAAATGTCACTACTTCCCACAATATTATACCTCTTCAGGACTCTTCTGATCCCGCTCTCATCATCTTACCGCCAAAAAACTTCAATCCACTGTTAACCACTTTATTTGGAATGGGAAGAAACCTAGATTCAAATCCTCAATCCTCTACAGACCCAAACTAAACGCAGGAATGGGAGTTCCTAATCTGAAAAATTACCACCAAGTGGCTGTTCTTGATCAACTAAAATTCTGGTGGTTCCCATCACTGGACCATGTATGGTGTCCCATTGAACACTCATTACTTGGGTCATCCCTACAAGGTACAGTAGGAGCAATACTTCTAGGTTTCACTCCCCAACCATCTCCTTACCTAACCATCAGAGCTGCTCTATCCACCCGGAAAAATCTGCGCCCCCAACTGCTGAAATTGCACTCATCAGACTTAGCCATCTTGACTTTTGTCTCCCTAGAACCTTTGTCACCAGACCTATCACTTTCACATTGGATGACTGCTGCAACTCTAGGCTGCTTAATGGATTGTAACTCACCCTGCACCTTCAACAGCCTGCAACAATCTTATGGATTGCCTAAATCAGACTTCTACATATACCTCCAAACTCAATCTATCCTCACAAATATCAACAAAGGAACTCATTATATACCAACAGATATAATATGCTTGTTTACCAAAGCATCTCCAAAAAACAAAGGCATCTCATTCCTCTACCAGATTATCAACCACAACCTTTTCTCAAACAAAACACCCTCTATGGAATTATGGGAAGCCAAACTCTCACAACAATTCAATACACACCAGTGGCGAAAGGCCTCTCAGCTACTTGCCACATCCTCGAAATGTACCACCCATTGGGAATCATCCCTAAAGATGCTTCACAGATGGTACTACTACCCTACTAAATTGGCTAAGATCTTTCCATCCCAGTCACCGTTGTCACCACGGATTCCTACTACACATATGGTGGGAATGTCCTGTAATAAATCCATTCTGGAAGTATGTCTTCAACTTTCTATCCTCTGTATCAACAGTCCATATGGAAGGCAACCCTGCAACTGCACTCCTCCTACTACACCAGGAATCTTGGGCCTCAACACAAACCCTTTTCCTTGTACATGGCATCATAGCTGCCAGGAGAATGATAGCTGCTGCCTGGACACCAACTGAGCCTCCGGATCGCTCTCTGTTTCTTCAACACCTGAACACTAGCACACAATTCGAACTGTTGTTAAAAATGGCAAATGGCAAATGGCAAACGTGCACCCTTCTGGAGGCATTGGCATAAATGGCTGAATCACTCGGACTGCACAGCAAGTTTTTAATAATATAGATTATCCTGGCCTTTTTAAGGCAGGATACAGCTCACCCTAGGTATCCCGTAGAGGCCTTTCTTCTTCGTCCAAAGTTTTTGTCGTCAGCAAATTACCATGTTGTTAATAGCACCATCACTCATAGGTTCCCCTCTCCTGTACTCCCTTTTTACACCTCTCATTGCGTTAGTACAAAAATTGCTGAAATGTTTTAGTACTGTACAAGATCTGTAATTACTAACTTTGGCGCCATTTGACGCCCTATTTGTTAACTTTCTTATGCTTACATCCTTAATAAAAACTAAAGATTTAAAAAAAAACATCATTAATGACAATTTGTTGTTGTTTTTTTTTCAATATGTTTAGGTATTCAATATATATTTAAAAAAATATAAAATATTTAAAAAAGATCAGCCTAATGTATATAATGTTAAAAAATTCATTCATGTAAATTCACGTTATAAAGTCTTTTAAAATACCCCTATCCTTTGCCCTTTACAAATCAAGGCTCTGCTTCCAGCTTTGTAGTGCTACATAATGGTGGGACTTATATATAAACTATTTATATACTATATAAAGGATTCGAGACTCCTTACTTTGAAAATGCTGGATGCAGGGAGGGGCTGTTGTCTGATCTTTAACCACTTGCCGACCGGCTCACGCCGATATACGTCTGCATAATGGCACTCCTGTGCAAACTGACGTACCTCTACGTCAGCCCATAAAAGTAGGATAACAGGTGTCCGCATGCCGCACGAGCGGGAGCATGCCCGCGGGTCCCATGGCCCTCGATCGCGGCGAGGAGAAGCAGAACGGGGAACTGTAAATAAGGCATTCCCCATTCTGACAGGTGACATGACAGGGATCTACTGCTCTCAGTGATCGGGAACAGTGATCTCCGTCATGTTTCAGTAAGCCCATCCCCCCTACAGTTAGAACATGCTGAGGGAAGACACTTAACCCTTTGATCACCCCCTAGTGTTAGCCCCTTCCCTGCCCGTGTCATTTTTACATTGATCAGTGCATTTTTAAAGCACTAATCAAAGTAATAAGGTCACTGGTCCCCAAAAAGTGTAATTTGGGGTCAGATTTGTCCGCAGCAATGTCGCAGTCCCGCTAAAAATCGCAGCTCGCCACCATTACCAGTAAAAACAATAAAATAAAATAAAGGTCCCTAAATCGATCCCGTAGTTTGTAGACATGATAACTTTTGCGCAAACCAATCAATATACTCCTATTGCGACTTTTTTTACCAAAAATATGTAGAAGAATATATATCGGGCTAAACGAAACGGATGAATAAATTTGTTTTCTTATATATTTTTTTTTTCAAAATTGTCGCTCTTTGTTTGTTTATAGCGCAAAAAATAAAAACCGCAGAGGTGATCAAATGCCACCAAAAGCAAGCTCTATTTGTGGGAAAAAAAGGATGTTTTTCGAGTAATCGGTATTCTGGTTTGGCCTGCCCAGGCCGGGTTTGATTTGCATCCATTGAATCCTGCTTTTAAAGTCCATTAACCTCAAACTTATCAGGAAATGGAGGGCAGAGAGTATGCAGCCACTCCTTCTTGCAGCAGACCAGGCCACATATCGTTCAGCATCGGGGTACCATGTGAAGGGGCATGCAGCAAAGCCAACGCCCTTGCAAAGCATCTTTGTCCCAGTGTTGAGGGATAAGCACTTCTTTCACGCCTTTGGTCCCCTAAAGAGGGGCACTGGAAGTGGTTTGGAAACCACCTTTATAATATGGGAGCACCCAGCTATCTGCATTCTCCCAGGGGAATGAAGGCAGAGGTTCATTAATATCCCTTATCCATTACCACAAAACTTGAAAGTAAATTCACAGACACCTTAAAATGTCCTTTAATTGAAAAAAAAAAAAATGTATGACCACCACCCTCCACAGACTTTAATGGGATTCATCTAAAAGTGTGGGTGAATCAAACCCAGATAGATTTGCCCATCACTAGTCACCATCCTTCTGGCAAGATCCCAGGGAATGTTGAGTTTGACAAAACTCACAAGAAAATGCTCCAAAACAGCACAGAAGCATTTCCTCATGATATTTGGGACGCACAGCTTTTCCCAGGATCTCAAGTAAAGAATCATGATGGTGCCTAGGTGATACTGGTGGAAGCTGGGGGTAAGGTAAAGGTTACCTAGGAGAAGCTGTTGATGAGATGACACCCTTTCTTCGAGTGAGAGCTACAACTTGTCCCACCATGAGGTCCAGACTGGACTGGAACCATGTCCCCACCCCTGATTCCCTCCCACAGGGTCCAGAGGATTAGATGCTGCAAGAGTTTTTTTTTTTAATATAGATAAAGAGGTTTGGATTGACTGGAGACCAATCACATTGTCACAGTCCAAGAATGTGCCTAATCTACTGATCAGGATCTGTTACTCTACATTGAAAAGTTCACAAAAGTTCTTCAGTAAGAAGAGAAATGTCTAAATGTCTGTTGAGCCTAAAGCAGTGTTAAATATACCAAGTGAAGTATGTGTTCGGAGGAAATGAAGAGTCACACTGCCACCATGAAATGGTTAGGTGGCTTCACTGAAAGGGAGGATGGTGCTCCTCTTACCTGTGGTGCCTTCAAAGGGGATTGATTCTGAAAATTTCCAAGAAGTAGGTAGAAGAGAGGTGAGGTTGGAGACCTTCAGAGCTTTGCAAAGACCAATAAGTAAAGGCCGACTGATGTATAAATCGTAGGTATCCATGCTTTGGTAAGGCTGTCCAGCTGCCTCCACTAGGGGCTCCATTAATGAAGCACCCAAGAGATAGGTATTTTATAAAAGGATGGTTGGCACTGCCCATCACCTGAAGAGTGACCTCCGGGGGCGATTGCCCACTAACCACGTTAAACTGCAAGTGCTGCGGGAAATGTATAAGACAGGGAGTGTAATGTGCATGTGATGTATAAATAAATCAATTAATGAGGTCACCCTAATAGGCTATATCATACAGAGTGTGTAATATAGTGCACTGTCCGTGTGTAAAAAGTACTATATCCCTTTATCTGCATCCAGATATATAAGTGGAATTAAACTGAGTAGATTAAATGAATAAAATCATTATTTAGCATACAAGAAAATTTGCATACATTTTTTTTTCTTTTTCTTCATACGTAGTGAAATACCATACAAAAAAAAGAATATACTCAAAATAAAAGTAAAATAAAGAAACACAAAGTCAAACAGAGTGAGGCCAAACAATTTTTGTAAAGCATCTATAATTGACACAGAACATATTCTGAGAGATTGTGTTTAATGACATTTTTAACAAAATCAGTTATGACTGGATATCGTCCAGGAGTGATGTTAACAAGGATTACTCAAGAAAGGGGGGGGGGGTGAAAAGCAGCATAAATTTCAGGATTTCAAGGGAAAAACTCAATATTCAGAGGTATCCCATAGGTATCCCAATCCCATAGTTCCCAAATGTTATTAAGCTTCGGAAAGGAAGCCCGGAGCAAAAGAAATAAAATGCAGTAGGTGCAGGGCGGGCATGACAGAGTTAACAGGGGGACCATTGCATGTAAAAGTTGCTTGGATTGGTTGGGGTGTAAGAAAGGGGTGGAGCAGAGTTAACTGAGCAGAGGGAGAGATCCCTCCCCAGCTCAGTTTGTCAGGAGGAGCGAGCTTGGAAGCATGGCAGCTGTGGAACAGCTTTTTGCCAGGCTGAAGGCCGAGGCGGCGTCCAAGGGACCGGGATGGCTGGAGGACAGACTGGCAGCGGTGATGGGTGAGAGTTCCTCAGCGGCCACTTCGACCACTTCAGCGGGGCGTGAGTCGGTGCGAGTCTGGCGGTCCAGGCCGACAGCTCGCTTCTCCCCAGATCCCCCTCTCCCCCTCCCTCCCAGAGTGCAGAGACAGCAGGTCTGTGCGGTTCGGCTGATATCAGGGCCGCCCGCAAAGTGTGAGGCGGCGCATGGAGCGGGGGGGAGGGGGCAGCAGATGCAGACAGGCCGCGGAGTGAGGAGGGGTAGCGCCAGCAGCTCCAGGGAGGATGCTGGGCCTAGCAGTGAGAGGATAGCAAGCCCAGCCTCTGGCTTTGATGCAGCGGGGGCGGGGCTTCGGCGGGTGAAAAGATCAGCGACGGCAGCCGGGCACTCCAGATCCGCGGTCAGTGGCCCCCCAATGACTGAAGGGCGGAGGACAGCAGCTGGCAGTGGCCTTGTGCGGTACTGCGGGAATGGGGACAGTGGGCCCAGAAAAATGACCCACAAATCGGTGGGTGGATCCGGCGCACGGAGGAGGGGTTTGGAGAACCGCGGATCCCCGGAATCCAGTGACGCATCCGCTGGAAGGCTGTCAGCGAGTGAACAGGAGATGGCGGTAGACCGGTCGGAAGGTGAGCTGTCGCAGTCGGACGATGATGGGCAGCAAGGACGTCCAACGGCGGAGGAGACGGGACCTTTGGCTGGTGGGACCCCTTCCAGGCATCCCGGTAAGTCTATATGTACTACTTCACGGGTTGGTGGTACTGATGTGGGGGAGTTGGGGGAGATTAGTAGTGGAGGTCAGGTCACAGCGGGGCGGTTGGCCGCGACCGTGCCTCCCCCTCCGGCCACACTGGTTGCAGACCACGCCACGGCGGACTCAGGGTTGCAGGAAATTTTAGCGGGTTCGAAGGTATTAGTGCACAAGTTTGAGCCAGGACCGAGGGGTATACAGTCACCTGCGGTGGCATGGATGGCTCCCTGGGTCGGGGGGGCGATGAACGGGGTGACAACGGGCACGGGGACTCACCCCGGGCCTGCTACGGAGCCGGCAGTGCCCGAGATGGAGGTCGCAGGGGTGGCAGGTAAGGAGGGGGCACCTAAGACGTCAGAGGGGGCAACAGGGGAAGGGGCTAAAAAACAGGACTTAGTAAGGTTGGCGGATGCTGCAAAATGCAAAGTTTATGTGTGTTTTGAGGGGCCCCTCGGAACACACCTAAAACCTGAGGTGAGGGAAAAAATTTGGAAGGGAGAATATGTGGAGATTTTTGCGCTCTTACCACTGGAAAAGTTCAACCTGGAAAGTGTGAAGCCAGAGGATAACAAGAAAGAGGACAAAGAAAAAAGGAGGTAGAGGCTCATCCCTAGGACGAATTGGCTGCAGGCCTTTCCGATAATGGCGAGCGTTATTGGGGAAAAGAACCCAGAACACTGCTCGGCACTGTTCTGCTATTTAGACCCCGTGGGAGAGGCACACAGAGTCTACGGGGGAACAGCATGGCTGCGGTACGATGAACAATTTAGGCAGCGGAGGGCTATACACCCGTCCTTGAGGTGGGATCATAAGGACATCAGTTTTTTCCAGGGGGGGCGGTGGCTCATCCAACCCAGGACAATCGGCCACAAGAAAAAAAGGGGTTTGTTGGCAATTTAATGAGGGTGTCTGCAGATTTGGGGGGGTCGTGCAAATACAAGCACGAATGTTCAGGTTGTGGAGGTGGACACCCTGTGTCCCGCTGTTTTAAACAGGGGAAAAACCATACCGGCGAATCTGTTAGTAAGGGGGACAACGCCGGTAAAAGTGGGAAAGATGCAACCTTTCCTCGATAGGTACCCAGGATAGGGAGGCAGCGCGGTTGCTGGGCCTGGGGTTTTTGGAAGGGTTTAGAATTCCGTCACGGCTGGTCGATACTCCCCCTCTGTCACGCAATTTGCGGTCAGCCTTACAACATGCCGACGTGGTTTCGGAGAAACTGCGGAAAGAGGTCTTGTTGGGCCGAATGGGTGGTCCTTTTCCTTTTTTGCCAATACCGGAATGCCGAAGAAAGAGCCTAACAAATTTAGGCTAATTCACCATTTATCATTCCCGAAAGGGGGTTCAGTGAATGATGCCATCAACCCAGAGGTATGCGCGATTTCCTATACGTCTTTTGATGCAGAGGTGTTTAGGGTTAGGAGGTATGGGCGGGGGGCACTGATGGCAAAAGCGGACATAGAGTCGGCTTTTCATTTGCTCCCAGTTCACCCGGACAGTTTTCGTTTGTTGGGTTGTTATTGGCAGGAAGAATACCATGTGGATTGCTGCCTGCCCATGGGGTGTTCTATATCCTGCGCATTGTTTGAACAGTTTAGTTCTTTCATTGAGTGGGTAGTGCATGACGTCGCGGGAGTAAATTCCATCATACACTACTTGGACAACTTCCTCTGCGTGGGCCCACCTATATCAGAAGTTTGTGCGGTTTTGTTGGCCACGCTGAAACATGTTGCTGATAAGTTTGGCATCCCTTTGGCACCGGAGAAGACAGAGGGTCCAAAGACGGTGTTGAGTTTTTTGGGCATCGTTTTAGACTCAGATGCCATGGAGTGCAGGCTGTCGGAGGATAAGTTGAAGGCATTGAAAGCAGAGATTCGGGGGATCTTGGCACTTCGCAAAGTGCAGCTGCGAACCTTACAATCATTATTAGGTAAGCTGAATTTTGTGTGTCGCATTCTGCCCATGGGGTATTTTGCAGGCAGCTGTCTGCAAGTACTGCAGGGGTTACATCCCCCAAGCACTATGTGCGCTTGGTGAAGGCTCATAGAGAGGACCTGACGGTATGGCACACGTTCCTGGCTAATTTCAACGGCAGGTCGCTGTGGATGTCAGGGCCAGTTAGCAACTTCGATCTGGAGCTGTACACGGATGCAGCGGATTCTGCGGGCTTTGGAGCTTTTTTCCAAGGTAAGTGGAGTGCAGGGCCTTGGCCTCAGTCGTGGAAGGATGCAGGGCTCGTGAAGAATATGCTACTGCTGGAATTGTTCCCCATGATGTTAGTGGTAGAGTTGTGGGGGGAATCTTTCAAGAATTTGAAAGTGAGGTTTCACAGGGACAACTTGGGGGTGGTACAGGTGATTAACAAGGTGTCAGCGGCGTCACCGCCGGTAGTCAGGTTGCTCAGACACCTGGTATTACGATGCCTGCAGTTGAACGTGTTTATCTATACTGTTCACCTCCCCGGAGTGGATAATGTCATTGCTGATGCGTTTATCTCGCTTTCATTGGGACAGATTCCGGGAGTTGGCACCGGGGGCGGAGAAGAGCGGGGTCCCTTGTCCAGAGTGGCTGTGGAGGATTACCTTGGACGAGTAGCTAGATGGATCAGGCAGTCGGTGAGCGCCGCGACATGGTCAGCATACAACAGGGTATGGCAGGAATGGATATCCCTGGTGCAACAGGTCGTGGAAGGACAAGAGGAACAAGATCTCAGGTTGCTAGTTTTGTATTTTGTTTCTCGGAATTTGGAGGATGGGGTGTTGGTGTCTGGGTTTGAGAAGAAATTGGCAGGGTTGGCGTTTTGGTTAAAATGTCAAGGTTTACCTGACTTAACTAAGGATTTCTGGGTTAGACAGGCGCTGAAGGGCTACCGGCATTCTAAGCCGGGGAGGGACTCTAGGTGTCCGGTTTCGTTCGAGCTTTTAGGAAGGTTAGTGGCACAGTTAGCCTTTTCCTGTTCATCGGAGTACGAGGTGGTTTTGTTCAAGGAGACATTCGTCTTGTCATTTTTCAGGGCGTTTAGGATCAGCGAATTAGTTAGTCCCTCTAAGAAGGAAAACAGGGGGATAGGTGTGACGGATGTCAGATGTGGGGAGGACAGGCTATCCATACTGGTGAAAAAATCTAAAACTGATCAGCGGGGCAAGAGAAAGACGGTGCAGGTTTTTTCACTGCTGGACTCTCCCTTGTGCCCAGTAAACTTGGTGCGGGAGTTTCTCGCAATACTCCTGGAGGTGGCAGGTTCCTTTTTGGTGCATCGGGATGGGCTGTCGTTATCTCGTTTCCAATTCATTGCAATTTTTAAAAAATGTTTGGGGGCGTTGGGTTTTGGGGATCAAAATTTTTCATTCCATTCCTTTCGGATAGGGGCGGCTACGGAAGCAGTTCGATGGAGATTGGATGAGGCGGCGGTGAAAAGGATAGGGGGATGGGAATCTAGAAGGTTTAAATCTTATGTTCGCCCTCATCTATTGAATATGTAAAAAGGGGGTAAGGGCAGGTTTAAAGTGGTACATTGAAAACTGTTATGTGTTGGGTGTCATATTGATTTGCTGGGGGTTTGTTTTTTCTCTTTTCTTTCAGGAAGAACACAGTGCCTGGTCTGGATAGTGGGCCACTCATATGTATTTTGGGGGGCAAGGAGAGGAGATGCACGGCGGGATGGGAGACAGCTGGGTTTTTCCAGACAGGAAGCCTGTCTCCGGTGGTTGAGGGTGCCGGGTATGCTTTGGGGTTGGACAGTGTCGGAGGTGCGCAAATTTGCACAGCTGGAAAGGCCACCTGACGTGTTGCTTCTACACGTGGGTGACAATGATTTAGGGATTAGGTCAATGTTGGATTTGGTTTGAGACATCAAATTTGATTTTGGCAACTCCGCATGGCCTTTCCACACATGCTGTGGCGTGGTGTTGGTCTTTGCGGGTAAAGGATTAAACCCCAGATATAGAAGAGTTCAGGACCCATCGATAGTATGAGGCCCGTTGGTGGTATTCCAGCTAACGGGGGTTTAGTTGGAATTGGTTATTGGGTGCACTGCAGTCAATTGGTTTGTTGTCTCCGAGTAGCATGTCAGCTGGAGGCCTATTTTGGTTAAGGTACCACAGAGCCGGAGTGGATCGAGTGGCAAGATAGGTGGGTTTTTTCCTGCAAAGACCAACGGGAGTATTTAACAGATGGGGGTGGTTTATTTCAGGTGTTTTCATACAGTTATGTTAATTTATGTTAATTTTATTTGATTGGTTATTATTAATAAAGAAAATTGGCTGCTACGGCCAATATTTACTCCAGATTGGTGTGGTCTCATTTTCTGGGGGAAAAAAAGGTGAAGGGGTTCGTAGCAGTTGGGGTTGATGGATCTAGTGGGTAAACGGGATACATCTGTTATACAATAGTCATGATTTTGGTAGCAGATGCTGCGAGATATTCCATTCTGTAAATTTCTATTATAGTGTTTTAGGAGTTTAGACAAAGTTGGTGGATCACTTGATGACCAAGACATTGGTATACTGTAACTCTTCGTGTGGCTAGCAATATATAGGATAGCAACCGTTTGGTTGCTTTTTTTTGAGACCTAGGAAAGGAAGGCCTAATAGATAGTGTAGTAGATCCAGTGGCAGGGAAGTGTTTCCCAATGGGAAAGGAAAGAACACAGGACTTTTAAGGCGCCACAATAAAATTACTACATATTACAATGAATAAAATTTAAACATATTTTATTTGTTAAAATGTAAAATTGGTAAAAATTCTTTGTCATATCAACATGTGATTCATACAACAGTGCAGCCACTTCAGCTCTGCATGTTTCGCCCCAATGAGCTTCCTCAGGAGACTTAAAAGTGCTGCATGAAGTTGATACTATAAGTGAAAAAGACATGCATGAGTAATTACAAAGTGATGAATTGAATACATTACATTTTCTCACAATTTCTATATTTTTTTTATACATATGTTATTGATAAATATTGAAAAAGAGATGGGCCTACCGGATGTTTTAGGATAAAGTTCAAATCAGATGAATACATAAATTCCAATGGATTCCAATAAATGCCAGACCAGTGGGATGTGTTGTGACCATAGGGGAGAGAGAGGTGTTTCCCAATGTTTGGAGAATAGATATCACACTGTCCCAGAAGGGTTGTATCGGTGCACTTTGCCAAAAAATTTGGAAAAGCGACCCCATCGATGAGCCACTTCTCCAGCAACGTGAGGATACATTAGGGTCATGTTTATGCAAAATTTCAGGGGTCCTGTACCAGAACATAAGAATCTTAACTGCAGTCTCGCTCTGCACCACAAATCTAGATGAGCTGAAGACAGATGTCCAAATCTGTTTCCAACAGGGGAGAGGGATTGGCTTCTGAAAAATATGGGACCATTTCTGTATATAAGAATGGGAAGTATCTGAGAGGGGGATAGCCTCATGCAGAAGTTTATAGATGGTGGAGATTAAATGCAGTTGCTATGGTCCCTGAGCACAGGCAAGTTCAAACTGGTTGGGTTTCTCTAAAGTAGGAGATGGGGATAAGGATGAAAAAAAATTCAGATTTGAAGGTAAGAGTAATGCAGCTGCGTAGGGACTTGGTACTTATCCCGTATTTCATCAAAATAAAAAAATCTGTGGGTAATAGGATGTACAAAATAGTGCAGTTGAAATAACAGAGCTTGTAATTTCTCATCCAGAAGCTCAGGAGTTAAAACTGAGGGAGATAACAGTGGAGCCGATAGGGTGCTAGCTGCAGGCCCTATTGCCTGCTATGCCTGCTCCAGGAAGTCGCCTAGATGGTCTGCCGGGTCCCCCTGTGTACTCGAGGCCGAGAATGAGGGCCTAGTCAGGAACCTATCCATAGTGGTGGATTTTTTTGTTTTTTTGCCACCATGGACGTCACGGGGGATCGACTGATCTTACCCCTTGGAGCTGGTGGAGGTGCAATGGTGTGGGAGATATTTTCATGGCACACTTTGGGCCCCTTAGTACCAATTGAGCATCGTTTAAACGCCTACCTGAGTATTGTTGCTGACCATGTCCATCCCTTTATGACTACAGTGTACCCATCTTCTGATGGCTCCTTCCAGCAGGATAATGCACCATGTCACAAAGCTCCAATCATCTCACCACTGGACAATGAGGTCACTGTACTCCAATGGCCTCCATAGTCATCACAATTAATCCAATAGAGCACCTTTGGGATGTGGTTTAACAGGAGATTTGCATCATGAATCTACAGCCCACAAATCTGCAGCAACTGCGTGATGCTATTATGTCACTATGGACCAAAATCTCTGAGGAATGTTTCCAAGACCTTGTTGAATCTATGCCATGAGGAATTAAGGCAGTTCTGAAGGCTAATAAAGTGGCCGGTGAGTGTATATACCATCAGCTCTAACCCCCTCCCCTTCTACCATCTAGTCTTGCCTTCTGCATCCCTCCACCATTACCTTTCACGACCTTTCACCACTCTCTCTTTTCCACCAACATCTTTTCATCTGCATTCCTCCTTAACCAATTGTCACCCTCCCCTTCACGAGCAAGCCTTGTCCTGTGTAGCCTTCCATCATCAACCCTCACCCTCTCCCCCTTTCACCATCAAGTCTTGTCTTTAGCATTCCTCCACCATTAACCATCACGCCCTACCCCACCATTAAGTCTAATCCTCTGCTTTTCTCCTTCATCCCATTATGTCTGGTCCTCTGCATCCCTCCAACAATGATCTCTTTTCCTGGACCCTACCATTAACTTCCACCCCCCCCCTGCATTCACCATCCACTTTCACAATTAAAGTGCCTCTCTAACAAGATATCAGGATAAACCAAAGCTTTCCATAAACGGTATACATGTTCAACATAGCTCCCAATAGTCTCTAATTTGGAGGGACTTTCCCTCCTGTAAAACAAAGTCCCTCTGTCCTCTGTTCCCT